>NC_139396.1:112020000-112150000 GCF_054392235.1 Sus scrofa
TTCCATCCATGTTGCTGCAAATGGCATTATTTTGTCCTTTTTATGGCTGAGTAGTATTCCATTTTATATATGTACCATATCTTCTTAATCCGTTTATGTAGAGATGGATATTTATAGCCGAGACATGGATACATACATACTTTTCATTGAATAATATTTTTAAAATCATTAGAATGATAAACACAAAATTCAGGAGAGGGAGGGGTATGAGAAGGAATACATAAAGAGCAGAGATAATATTCTAGCTCTTTAATTTCAAGTTGGGCACAAGGGTATTTCTACTGTTATTATGCTCCATTAGCAGGACAATCATATGGCGCATTTTTCCCATATAAGCCCTGGTTTATGTCTATTATCTCTGTATAATTATAATAACATCAACTTCACTCCCAAAAGTTTGACACAGGCCAAAAGATTTGGATCATAACTACATAGTCTCCTTATTCATATGTTAAGCAGAATTTGATATTTATTTAAGACTGCATAATTAAAATTAATTAAAATAAATGTGAATGCTAGCATGGTTGTGTTGATAGAAATTAAAATTGTTTCAACCATTCTAGTCAGAAGTGTCAACAGCTTTAAAACTGTACACAGACTTTGACCCATTAATTCCACTTTAATAAACATAGTTTAAGGAAAATAATTAAACAAATGTACAAAGATATATATATACATACAAGGATGCTAACCACACAATTATTGGAAATTAAAAATCAGAGTGACAAGTAAAAGGAACCAACTTAAACTGGTACCTGCTGTTAATGAAATAGTAGGCAGAGGAGGCGTATACCAGTAAGTGTGTGCCTTTAACGTCATCATCTTGCTTGACTTTCATAAAGCAAATTGGGGAGTTCCCATCAAGACTCAGCAGAAACAAACCAGACTAGTATCCATTAGGATTCAGGTTCCATTCCTGGCTCTGCTCAGTGGGTTAAGAATCTGGCGTTGCCAAGATCTGTGATATAGGTTGAAGATGTGGCTTGAAACTGGCATTGCTGCGTCTGTAGTGTAGGCTGGCAGAGTAGCGCCAATTCAACCCCTCTCCTGGGAACTTCCATATGCTGCAGGTGCGGCCCCCCTACAAAAAAAATCAATAAGCAAATTGGTGTAGACACTTGTTCCTTGGGGGATGCAATGTCGAGGTCGTAGGCCACCATGGTCAGTGGTATAGCCCCCTTGTCCAAAATCTTTTGCAATTAAAGAACAGTGCAACCTGTCTTGTGGTTAACAGAAATAAGGTAAAGTTAGGATATGTGTGCATTTGGGGACAAGCCACAGGAAATTTATACATTAATGTGATCCATTCTTACCACAAATGTATATGCATATGGTGTTGTTTCAATATAATTTCCTGATTATGAAAATTATATTTATGCCTTAGCATGCATATGACTTAATTTCTTTATCTCTGCATGGCTGTACACAGTCCTGTTGCTGACCCAGGAATAATACCGTGATTTTAAATTTTCTCAAATATGGCCAGGTCATGATAAAAAAGCATAAGGTCCATTAAGGTACTAATGTAAAATTCATTATTAAAGTAATCAATCTTGAAATAATGAAACCACCCAAACTGAAAAGCAACTTTCACTCTCAAATTTTTTCCAGCGCCTCAGGGACGCTATGGGCAACTTTGGAGAAGCCATGGCTGCCATGTTCAACAGCACAACGCCCCCTTGGCTTAGGGATCCTGGCTAAAGAAACTGAGGAATGGTTTGCTAAGAGCCCTGTTCAAACGGAGCTCTGTGGACAGAGCATCTTTCTCAGCGTGGGCTTCCAGTTTCATCCATACTTGGCCTTTTGCAGGCTGTGTGAGAATTAGGCAACTAGGGTATATGCGGTTATTTCCCTCACTATTAAAAAGAACTTCATTTGCAACCTGAATCTCTTAGAAGGTTGCAAAAGTTGGCATTTATCAGATTTGAAGACCAGCAAAAATGCAAACTACTCAGATGCCCGTTTCTTCAATCTTCGGTAAAGGATTGTCTGTTATCTGTGCATCTTAGGTGATGCAGGAAGCTTCTTAGAGAATGCTAGCACACACTGGAAGTCTCATATCCCATCTTACTTTCTCAAGAGGATTTAAAATCTTTCCTGGCGTCTCTGCCTAGGAAGAAAGCCACGAGTTATCTACTAATTCTCAAATTACAAGCTAAGATTATGCCCTGGAATCACAAGAGGTTAGTATAAACACCAATTTCTTTAACAAATGTCATCATATAAATAAATATTCTGAAAATAGAATCTCTCCTTCCCTATGCAAGCCCAAAGATTAAGTACATGGGAAATTCCTGCTAGGATATTGCTTACTCAGCAGTAAGATTTGAGATGGGGAAAAAGGCAAAGATTTGAGAGGGAGAAACAGTGTTGGGGATGAGACATGCTTTTTAAAAATTCTTGTAGCTTTCTATAGGGATAAGCAATTGTAGACAAACACAAAGGCATATTTTAGAGATTCATAAAAGTTGAAAATGAGAAACAAAAATATAGCAGACGAATAGAAAAATCAGGAGAGCTATTTTAATACTGAATAAAACAGAATTTAAGGTGCAAAATAACCAGAGGGGAAAGATGGCTATTCTACATACTGCTGAAGGAAAGAAAGAAAATATAATAACCAAGCACATGTAGGAACCTAAAAATATAATCTCAAAATACATAAAGGAACAATGGAAAGAATTAGAAGGAGAAATGCATAATTATAGTTGGGGAATGTCACAGGTCTATTTTAGAAACTGGGATATCAAGTAGACAAAAATAATCAAGATGTAAACAGTTTGAATAACATATAAATAAGCTCATACTAATATATTTATAGTCAACATAGAAAGAATTTTGTAGCCCATTTCCTCTTTCATCTCATTGGCAACAGTTAATCATATGACCAGACTTAACTGCAAAGAGGCTGGGAAATAAAATCTTTCATCTATGTGCCCTGCATAAAATTGAGAGATTTATTACTAAGGTAGAAAGGGGAAAAAAACAAAAACAAAAAACCACGCAATACAAATGATGGAGAAAACGCTGGTTCTTCACAAATACCAATACATAGACGTCTAGCAAAACTCATCAAAGAGAAAAAGAGAAATAACATAAAAATAAATAAGATACTATAACATAACAGAGGGTTTTTTTAAATTATATAAAGATCTACATGAGCCAAATTAAAAACCTCAAGGAATGGACAAAAATTGGTAAAAATATAAAAGACCAAAATTAGCATAAGAAACAAGAGGCAAACTGAAGCTACCAATAGCAATCCAAAAGACCGAAAAGGTCAACAAAGACATTCCACCTTTAATAAGCCCATGTTTACGTGACCTCATCAATAAGTTCTACCAAATTCTACAGGAACAAATAATTCTTATACAAATTTTTACAGAAAAATTGAGTTACTATGTCTTACTCACTTTAATAAAAAGCTCATATTAATGATGCCAAAACCAGATAAAGCAGACGTGCACATATGTATATAGCTGTAAATTTCTATATAAAGTATTAACAAATCAAACTCAATTGCTTACTTTTAAGAAACTGATAAAGTGTAACCACATAAGGTTTATTCAAGGAATTCAAGAATGACTTAAAATAGAGAAGATATTATATATATATATACATATATATTTATACACATATATATATATTTGTCTAGCTTTTCCAGTCAATCTTTTTTTTTTTTTTTTTTTTTTTGGTTTTTAGGGCTGCCCCTGCAGCATATGGAAGTTCCCAGGCTAGGGGTCAAATTGGAGCTACAACTGCCAGCTTACGCCACAGCCACAGCCACATCAGATCCAAGCTGGGTCTGTGACCCACACCACAGCTCATGGCAACGCTGGATCTCCAACCCACTGAGCGAGGCCAGGGATCAAACCCACATCCTCATGGATACTAGTCAGATTCATTTTCACTGTGCCACAACAGCAACTCCCAGGTAATCTTTTTAATTTTTTTATTTTTTTTATTTTTTATTTTTTTATTTTCCCACTGTACAGCAAGGGGGTCAGGTTCCAGGTAATCTTAATAAGCGGAAATATCTAAATTACTTACTCTGTATTCCTGGAAGTCTAAGTTCTCTATAGCCATATAAAGTAGTACTTGTGTCTTTGGAGGTAACTTCAAAACTCTCTATTCACAGAAATTAAAGACTTTGCACAGATAGATTTCATGAAATTGCTAACCAGCTGCTGAAGACTCAAAAGAGTGGTTGTTGATATTAGCATATACGTCTCACATTAGTGAACCCTTTTAAAACAGAAACTCAGGTCACCATCCCTAAGCAAACTTCTGGTAGGAACGTTTTCTCTTACCTACAGAAAAATAAGCTAACATTCTCAAATCAAACATACCTTTAATAAGTATCCCACACCCCGAGCTTATCACACAAAGCTTGACAATGCTTCTGCTCCCAAGAGACCTCAGACCCTGAGCATCTTCCCAATTAGACAGAATCGAATGTCAGTCTTTCCTCACCCAATCTCAGACTTTCTTGCATAAGAAAGTCTCAGCCTCTATCTTTCTCTTCTTGACTCCCTCCCCACCTAGCCATTGCAGCTCAGGATATATACATTTAATTAATTCGGCTTTACCTCCAACCTGTAAATAGTGGGAGAAATGCCAGATTTATATGGTGGATAAATAACAAGGGTTTTCCCACGAGATTCCATCCTGGTGAAAGAGGGTAACTGTAATTTTCAGCTGTGAGTAATTGTACATAATATAATCCTAAATGATTTTTCTTCTGTAATTTCATTAGAGTTTAGAAATTTAATTAGATTTTGAATCACTCTGAAATAAAGTAGCAAAACACCGAGAGACTGAGAGTGGTGGTTATTTTGTCCTTTGAGGCCACATTCTTGGTCTCAAATTGGCATGTCTTCATTAGGAGGAAGTTTGCAGAACTTCTTGATATATTATTGTCTTTCAGAATGGACTCTGAATAGGTCTTTGGAGAGCATTAGAAGAGTACACAATTATTATGCACACTCTTCTTGAGGTTTAAGATCATCTGCCTTGCATATACTTAATAAAAATATGTCTCTAAAGTTGTTTAAGAAACTGTGGAGATAGGAAAGATGTTCCTTGAATGCCCCAATGCTGTTCCTGGATTATTAGCAACTACCTGTACATTATGATGCAGTGAGGGGCTGTTTGCTTAACTTTAATGATTATGTAAGGTTTATGGTTATTTTTATTGCTACAACATATGAACTGTCATGGTGGCTGTAATTAGAGGCAAGCTAAAGTGTTACTGTTCCAGTCCTCTGGGACTGGGGAGAAACCACTTCCTTCTTATCAACTTTGCCTCTGTGCAAGAGTTGGCAAAAAAAAAAAAAAAAGTGATTCAAACTAAACAGTTCTTACCTCAAAACAGGTTATGACACAGAAAAATTGAAAGGAACATTAAAAACTCAGGCCCAACAGCTTGTACCTAACGAAGCTCCCAGAAAACAGTCGTCTGTTCCCTGAAATAACCTCATTTGTTTAATTGTCTGGAAGGCCATTGTCCACATCTTCTCCCAAAGGCCATCCAAGAAGCATGTGATGGTGGAAATGCTCTTAGGGGCTTGTGTAGATCTCTGCTGTGCTGCTGAAGCCTCTACCCAAATATCCTCTTTGCTCCCCAGGCTGGGGACTGAGGAACTCAGACTAAGATGTACAGAAGAAATAGCCCAGAGGCTCTGGGAGCCTGTGAAAGAGTCCCTGCACTGCAGAGAAAAAATTCAGAAGCACCAGGAGATGATGTGACAACAGATCAGTCTGAAGAAGGTCGGATGGCTTCGGTTGGAAGCTGAAAACACAGTTATGGACTCGGGAAAGCTGAGAGTTCTGGGCATGAATACAAGGAGGCACTGGAAAGGTGGTGGGAGGAGAGCGAATCTGGGGAAAGGAGAAGCCTGGGAGGACCTCCCCGGGCAGATGTCTCCACAAGGTCAGCCCAGCTCTGTGCTGACACAGAAAACAGGGCACCCAGCTCCACCTTCTTTTCTAGACTCTCCATCTTCTTTTCTAGACTGTAAGTTTTCTGAGCAACGGGGATGTGTCAGATTCATTTTTGTTTCAACCACACATACAGCAATTCCTGTCATAGAGCAGCAGCTCAATAAGTGTTAGGTGAATGAATGGGATCAAAAAAAAGCAAAGAGAAACCAAAGCCTCTAGCTGTAAGGTGGGACTTGATGGGGCTTCGTTTTTGCCCACGGACCATGACTCTGAACCCTCCTTGAGAGGGTCAGTTGGTAATTTTTAACAAATCTTCCAAAATGGCTTTTGTTCTAGGACATATGAATGGTACAACTGGGAGATCTCTTTAAAAGAAATAACCTCAAAGAAGGAAAATAGCCCAACGCACAAATACAGCTATAAGAGCGAAAAATTAGAAATTATCCAAATGTTCAAAGAGGAACACACCAAATCAGGATACACAGAGCTGACGGGATAAAGTGCAACTAATAACAATAATTTTTATCAAGGGATAACATGGAGAAGTCCATTTGAGAAGAAAACATTATACAAAATCTGTTTACATGGCATGATCACAAAAATGGACGGGAATGAAACATCAAAATGACAAAAATAGCACTGTTTGGACTGATAGCCTATGGGAAAATCAGTGTCTCCTCCACTCAACTTTTCTATATTTTCCAAACGTTTGTTGATGTCTCAGCAGTGGTCTCACAGCTGCAAGAGCCCTCAGCCCAATCTGTCTCAGTCGCCACCAAATGCCTGACAACCATAGCCAGACTTGCAAGTGGGCTTTGTGGTGTGACTTTCCCAGGAGATTTTCTGGTGAGATTTTCCCAGGAGAACCATCTTGTGTTTACCGCCCCTGCTCCCCCACGGGTGACTTCTGCTCTTAAAAACCTAAATCCAACCTTGTTGAATATGTACAGCAACTCTAAGTCATGAAGCTGAGCTAAGCTTTGTGTATTCCCTTGCTTTCAAGATTTCATTGCATTTTATTTTATGCAAGTCACTGAGGCACCATTTGTGTCAAACTTCTGCCTTTGGTCTCAATTGGGACCATTATCCACTGTTTATCTGCATCCTTCTGTCATTTCCACTGGAATTTAGTGCTCTCATCACATCCTATTATGAGCTTTGCCTGCTTTGGAGCAGTTGGGAAGAGCATTCTCTAGTGTCAAACATCATCTTCTAGTGTGGCTTTTGGGGTTCTGGGGAACCATTCTCCTTTGCTCTCCTTGGAGGTCCAGCTTACCCATTGCCTGAGCACTGAGTCATTGGCCATCTCCTCTGGCCATTCTCTCCCGGAAGAGCCAAGAGACGAGTGTAGGCAGTGCCAGGGGGCCGATGCAAGGATCTGTGCTCTAATTAAAGCTGGGGGTTGGGGGGATACTAGGAAAACCCGCCAAGCCCATGATCGACAACAGACAGGCAGGAAGGCAGGAAGACATGATCGATGTTGGGATAGAGAAACAGCTTTCTGAAAAAAAATAAAGAAAGCTGAGCCATATCCTAAGCAGCTGGGGCCAAGACCCTGGGAGTCCAGGCCATTTTTTTTCCCCTGCACCCATGGCATATGGAAGTTCCCAGGCCAGAGATCAAATCCAAACTGCAGCTGCATCTATACCACAGCTATAGCAATGCCAGATCCTTAACCCACTGCACCAGGCTGGGGATGGAACCTGCGCCTCTCCAGCAACCAGACAGGCGCAGAGATCTTTAGCCTGTTGCACCATATAGGAACTCCCAGGCCATTCTTGAGGGTGAAACAGGGATTCTGAGCTTTGGAGCAGAAAGTGCCAGCTTTCAGTAAAGGTGCCGCCCCTTAGTGCCTGTGTCTAGAAGCAGGGCTTATGGGGAAGCAGGACAAGCCATGGCTGTCCCACAGGGTTGTCATATAGCCGTGCCAGCCCAAGAAGGGAGGTAGAGTCGTGCATGGTTGGAAGCTCCATCCTGGATCCGGGCTGCCTGGGTCCCAGGGTCCACTTCTGCCATGATGCACCGTGTCACCTAGGCAAGTCACATGACCTTCCTGGGCTGCAGTTTCTTCCTCTGTCATATCAGGATGATGATCACACTCACTGCCAGGCAACCAAGTGAGCTGACACCCTAGGGTGATCGGGACCACACCTGCCCAAACCAGTGTTCACCCATTGACCCAGGATAGCATCTGGTATACAGGAAAAATGCCTCACCCTGATTTCCCCTGACCCCAGTTCTCCCCAACTCCCTGACTGCCTCAGAAGCAGAACACGCCTGTGTTCCTGTCCTCCTGCTTCCCACTGGCCCTGAATCCAGCTGTGCCTGGGTTGAGCCCACACCTGTGCTGCCACTTTCCCAAGCTGGGCATGCCCAGCTTTGTGGGGCCCATCCTGCAGCTCCCTGGTCCAGTCCTCATCTCCCCTCCTGCACCCCACATCAGCCAGAAACAGGGGACATCCTGCACCAAGACTGGCTCAGCCTTGCCACCAACAGCCTTCTCTCCAAACACAAACAGCCAACTGCTGGTGACAAAGACACCCTGGGCCCAACTACACCACTCCCTCCATCCCTTCTCCTACCACCTCCGGGATCCCACACCCACAGCAGGACAAGAAGCTTGCAGCTGGCTCTCCATGGTCACCCCTCACCCCCGGCCTCGGGAACAGAGTTCCTCACTGGTCCTTCCTCTCCTCCCTCCCAGGGGCTGAAGATGGCCTCCACTGCATCTATCTTTGCTCCTGGTGTCAGCACAGGACACACGTGGGGCCCTGTGCACCTGCAGGCCCTCCACCATGTTCTGTAATGCAGGCACCCAGCCAGATAGGGAAAGGGAAGTCCAGGATTAGAGACAGCCCCAGCTGGAGTCCTGGTGTGGTCAACACCTCATGGTGAGTCAACAGTAGGAAGGGTCAGAGGGTGGGAGGGGAAGGGGCAGAAGGCCTGCTGAGCTCTTTCTGAGCACCAGGCACTGTACTAGACACCCACACGGGCTCCACTATGAGGCAGATGCCCTAAGTGTCTTGCTCCACCTCCATTTCAGCCCCAGCAGTTGAACAATTCCAAGCACACACCCCCAACTCCAGCCTGAGCCTCAGGTCACTTTGCCTCTGCTTCTGAGCTTTCTTTGAAGACATGACATCCCACTCAGTTCATATGGGGAAGTTACCACTTCCTGGGCAACTCATACAATGAGAGGCAGGAGCATATACGCTCCAACAGACAATTATGGCTGGGTGAGGCTTCTCAGAAGTTCCCGCACAGTTTCTCCTCTGCTGTCTATAGAATCATTTTGCTATACACATTTAATGAGCTTTTCTCTGACTCACTCTCCCCCTACCAGCTTATGCCTCATTCCTGCCCCTTGGCTTCACCTCCCAGATAGGTTTTTTTTTCATCCAAGGAGTTATCTCAAGTTCTGCATGGGGGAAAGCACAAGCAAAAGCAATTCAAATGTCAGAATGAAGAACTTTGCAATTTATATACTTCTTTGCAAGAAGACAGCTAAGAATATAAATTGCAAATTTCTTCGTTCTGTCATTTGAGTTGCTTTTCTATAGGCAGCCATTTTGCTTGCTGAGCACCCAAATGACTTTGTTATGAATCTGAGGAAAAAGATTTGGAGTTCCTGTGTTAGCTGGTGCAAAAGAGGAGGGAGCAAAAGAGGAGTGAGAAGCCATTGGGGCCCTCACAGGACAGGCCAACAGATGGGCTGAGAGGAAGGCATCTGGAGGGAACTTCTGAAAAAAGAGCAGTCAGTAAGTGACCTCAGTTGTTTGTGCAGTGGGTTGTATTTGAGTTCTCCGGAACCTGTCTCAACACGTGTGTGTGTGTGTGTGTGTGTGTGTGTGTGTGTGTGTGTGTGTGTGCACGCACGCATACGTGCAGGTTCTCTAGAGCTCCGTTCAAAGGGGAGTCTCACCCCTGCATCAGAGTTACTTATGGAGAGACACCCATCTCAAGGAGGTCAAATTCTCCACCCAAAATGGTTAAGAAGATGCACGGTGGCGGGAAGGTGGAATCAGGAACCATGTAAATTTTTCTGGGTGGGTGGGGTTGGGGATGAGCCATCCTGCCCAGAGCTTGAGGGGCAATGAGCCCCTCTTCTCCACAGGGCACAGCTGAGGTCCCCTTCGTGCTTGGAGGCACAGACTGAAGATATCAGGAGTGGGGTGGAGAGAGTTGAGGGAGGTGGTGTGGTTAACGCAAGGGGGAACCAGAATCCAAACCTGAGTATGTCTGATTCCAAAACCTGTGCCTTCCACAATATCTGACAATACCTAAAGAAAGGTCTTATTGATAAAGTCAGTGAAAGGGTTAACCTAAGGGTAGTGTCTCTTTCCTGGGTGTTTACCGCCCCCCATAACCAAAGGCAGGGACAAGCTCTTGCACATAATAAACACAACTAGGAACAACTATAGAAAGCTTTGTTCCAGACAATATTCTAATGCCTTTTTGGTATTAACTAATTTGTTACTTCAAGGGGAAACACACACACACACACACACACACACACACACACAATGAGTGTCACTATATGGGAAGGGTGACTGCCCTGGAACAAAGCCTTATTTCTGTGTTGTATTTCCAAGCACCACTGCTAATGATTTGGCCACTTTGAGTGGCTCCTCATGTTCCCTGAAATAGCTCTAGATGTCTCCTCTATTAATTGCTGGAGGGGAAAATGAGAGTTGTAGTGTCTGGGAAATGTAGAAATGAAGCCAAAAGGCTGTTGAGACTCTATTAGTGCTGAGACAGTAAGTAGCTCACACCTCTGATCCCGTGATCTCATTTGGACAAAATAGAATTCTCCTTCCTTGGAAGTGTGTCACCATGATTCATTGACACAATGGTTTAGTGGCCTGGCTTTCCGTACATGCTGCACACGTATGCTGGTGGGCATAGACCATCCTGTGGGACGCAGGTCACAGAGACCCCAAGGATTCTTCACCTTGAAACTTTGCCACTCATGTTCCCCATATTGCATCGTTATCTGTCATTATACGTGGTCACCAGCCCTAATGACAATGTGTACGGTGAAGGCAGGGACATGCTCTTGCACATTATGAATACAATAAGTAGCAGCTGTATAAAGCTTTATTCTAGACATGGTCCTAATGACTTTTTTGACATTAACCGATTTGCTTCTTCAGGGGGATAAAAACCATGATGTAGCTGCTCTGAGCTGGCACTATTTTTGCCTGTTTTATAGATGAGATACTGAGGGATAGAAAGGTTCTTTCTAAGGTCACAGAGGAGGGAAAAAGAGTAGCAAAACTGGGATGTAAACCCAAGAGTTCTGATCTAGAAGCTGGATCTTAAATAATACTCTAGACTATCTTTAAAAAGGACCTATCAATAAATGGCCGAGATGTCTGATGTATCACACCAGCCTAAGCATGGCGATGCCCAGGAAGAATATTTCTCAGCCCAAACTATTCCTAATCTGATCAACTGTTTACATGGTCTACTAAAAACCTCAGACTCTTGCTGATCAGGGAAGGAAGGGGATGCGATGACAAGGGAGGAAGGGTCAAGAAACAATAGCACAGCTTTCGGGCAGGATCCTGGTTCCCTCTCAAGGGATACACAAAATAATATAGGCACCTTATACACCTAAGAAAAAGTTATATTCCTTATGCTTTTTTTAAGAAAGGAATACTTTAAAATTGAACAGCTTAGAGGCCTTCCTTGTCCTTCTTCCTGGCTTAACTGCACCCTAAACACAACCACCCATAAGCTAAAGAGTAGGCACCCTGAGCACAACTGTCTGTGGATTAAAGATTATTAGCACATGATGCTTTGCAGGAACTCTCCTAGTTTGTTCTAATCTCTGATCAATATGCCCTTTCCACAAGTACTGTCATTTTAGGCAATAACCCAGAAGACCACCATCATGATCAGGCAGAGATCCCCTGATGTCAGTTTCAAGAACCAGGATTCCCCTAAAGAAAGAAGAGTGCATGTCTGCTCCAACCCTGATTCCTCTCTGAAAACCCATTTTTCCCCTTTTTACTGTAAAACTCCCAGCAGGGGGACACAATCTTGAAGGCACTAACCTGCTGTGGCCTCCTTTGCCTGGCAAAGCAATGAAAGCTATCTTTTTCTCCTTCACCCCAAATTCTGTCGCCACATTTCTATTCAGCACTGGTAGACAGAGGCTGAGTTTCAGCAACAACCCTTCAACTCACTCCAGTGCATCTGCCTTGATTGCTTTATTGAATTGGCTCTTGTCAAGGTTACCAAAGACCTGCCCAGAGTTGAATCCCAAGATGATGTTTTGCCCTCTTCTTATTGACCTCTCAACCGCACAGTGGGCCACACCTCTCTCGGTACACATGCCTCTCTTGGCTCCTGTGACCACACCTCCTTGCTTTCCTGCTCTCTCAGTCATCTGTCCCTTTGTCATACCCACTCTATGGACATTAACACCTTAGGACCTTTCTGATTTTTCTTCTCTAGGCCTCATCTACATTCTCCTCCTAATGCCAATGTTTCTCATATTTACTCTCCAACCAAGTCCCCCTCCCAATCTGCAGACTGCCCTATCCAATGGCCTTCCCTACCTCTCCCTTTGCCTTTACAGATGGCATCTGAAACTTTCCACGATGGAAATAAAACTCCCAGGTTGCAGACGCTCTCTGGGTCTTGCCCACCCATTCAACAATTCCATCCCTTAACTTGGGTGGTGCACCTATGGATTCCCACTCTTTGACATACCATGTCTAAGCATCACAACAAATCCCAGAGCCATCTCTGCTCTCCTCCATTGACCTACCTGATCCAAGTCATTACCACCTCTTGTTGGGTCAATGTCAATACCCTGAACTTGTCTCCCAGCTTCATCTCTTCTCCACCCAACAAATACAGTGACACGAAATCACATCAAATACCTAAAACAGCCCATGTTACTTCCCACATAAAACATTTTAACAGTATCCACTCAGTCTTCAAAATTCAAACTCGATTTTTCCAGCTTTGGGGGGATACCTTGACATATACCATTGTGTAAGCTTAAGGTATACAACATGATAAGTTGATACATGTATACATGGGGAAATGATTACCACAACCCTATGCTAAGTCTTCTTTATGACGCTTAAATTCCTACTTTATTGCATGTCTCAGGAGCCGAAAATAAGCAAACAAACAAATAAATAAATCTAACGATATCATAATGAATCTGAATTTAGAAATCTCTCTGCAAAGCTTGAATGAATATCTTCCAATATGTATGACGAATATCATTAATTTATCATTTCAATTTTGGTCAGCCAAACCTTATTGCGTATTAGCATTGGCATCAAGTTTCACAAAATCAAAGATAAAAGAGGTGTTTTAAACTCTGTATTCATATCGATCCTCAAAATTTCTCCTAAAGAGCAGAATACTTGTGGTAGGGAAGGCAGCACTTAAATGCTGGTTGCATTGGAAAGTTGAGGCTGACAGGGACGGTGACTTGCCTAAGGACACGGCCAACGTGTTGACAGAGCTGGTACACAACCTCAGGTCCTCTAGACTCTAAGGCCTCTTTGCCCTTCTCCAAGAGATTGTCTGTGAGTGTCTGAAGCCAGGGGTAGACATTGCCACAGTCACTGAGTTCTGTACTGTGCAGCAGGCACAGTGCCCCAGGCTGCACATCCATCACCTCATTTAGTTCCCGGACACCCCCGTGTGCAATGTACTATAACAGTCACCATTGGCACACAGGGGCTCCCGAGGTTAGGGCTTTTAGTGACTGTTCAAGCCAAACAGAGCTTCACAGTGAGGCCCGGATTTGAACCTAGGTCTGCGTGATCCTGTAACCCACACTCAGAGGCTTGCCACTGTCCTGCCCTCATACACACAGCTCTGAAACCTCAAAAGCAACAAGCTTTGCTGCCAGGGAGTAAGAAAGGGTATTGGGCGAGCAGAGGGACTAGTGCATGGGATAGACTCCTGCCAGTATTGGGGGGTGGTGGTGGGGTGAACCAGCTTGAGGATGGGCTGCAGCTCCCACACACTTGCCCCCATGAGGTTGGTGAGACCCAGGTTGGAAGCTGGAACCAGAAACTCAATGGTTCAGGGATTCCTATCCCACAGTTCTCAGCTCTGGAATCTTCCACAGCCTTCTGCTGTCTGGGGGCAAAGCCGGCTGTCATCAGGTCTCTGCCCTGCCCTGAGGTAGCTGGTCATCTGTTCTCACTTATGCCTGACTCTAGCATAGAGCTGCCACTGATCAGAATCCCATTCCGCACTTCCTGCTGAGCAGCTCCAGGTAGACCGATGTCCCTCTCTGAGTCTCATTATGATTAGGCGATTTCTAAATAAAGGTACTTCCCATCTTAAGATTTAACCAATGAAACATTACTTTGAAAACATGATCCTTCTATTCCTCTAGTCAAAGAGCTTTGTCAGCAAACCTAAAGGCTGTGACTGTGCCCGTCTCTCAGGGAGGCAACCCGTTGGAACGCTTCCTAGGTCAGCTTCCAGACAGACAGCAGGGAAAAATTCCAAGCAGCCCGCTATGTTACTGTTGCTCTGATAACACCCCCTGGCTCTTAAAATAGTTGTCAAGTGGATGCCGTGACCCTCAAATATTTCAAGACAAAGGGCAGAGAGGGTGATATGACCAGACCCTGGGGGGGCTACTTCTGTATGTTGCTCTTTCTCGGGGAAGGCTTTGCGCTGTGTCTTCATGGAGCAGTCGGTGCACCAGGCTGCCTCTGTAGCTGGCAAGGCCGGCACAGAGCAGCCATGGGAAAGATGGGCAGGAAGCTCTGCCCAGTGCTCCCTCCACGCAGTGTGGGCAGCAGCATCCACTCATGTTGCTCATTAACAAACACACCAGGTACAGCCAGCACTCCGCTCAGGGGCTTCTCCAGCCAGCAGGCTCCGTGTCACCTCAGTGTCCGGTCAGGTCCTCCCCAAGAGAGCTCATGGCTGTTATTTATCTTCTCACCAACTCTGTCCTGCCTTCCCTCCCGAGGTTGGGAGACTATTGTATCTGTTGGGTCCCTTCCTCTTTCTCAGCTCAGCATCACCTGCTATCTTACCGACCAAGATCTGCTCTTCCTGCTGACCGTGATGTGTTCATGAAGATCCACTGATTTCTGCTGTTTCATGACATTCTATTTCTACCAACCCAACATGGTAGGCAAAATGTTTACAATCATGCATGCCCACATAGAGAACTTCTTACAAGATTATTTTCTGGGCATATTTCTTAACCTAACCTCTTTCTTGTTAGTACTGGACATTGCCCTCTTGGTGACATTCTGCTTCCCACCTCTGGGCTGCAGAAGAAAATTGGTGGGGGCTTGGACCCAGCAGCCAGCAGCTCCAGTGTGACCAGCCACTGTGGACCAATGAGATCGCCAGTGGAGTCCTGTGTCACGCCGTGGGTCCGGGGAGAGGTATGGAGCCCACTTCACAGAGAAGCAAGCAGGGGCTCAGCAACTGGCCCAGGGCAGCAGTGGGTCAGCTCCTGCGTCCAGGTCTTTCCCCAACCCCAATTCTTTTTCACTCCCTGAGACGGTCCATGGCTCATTCTTAGAAGATACCTTGCAAAGTGCTCAGGGTGAAGTGATTAGCATTTAAAAACTGATTTTCAAGTAATCTTGAGGGACTCTATGTCCATATTTGCACACATATCTCAGAGAATCTGAGAAAGATGTGAATAACCCAGAATCAGGAAGCAGGAAACTGTACAGTAGAAGCATCCACAACTTCAGCCAGAGCTCCCAGGCCCTCCCTGTGGAGTCCTGCTGTGGGACCAGCACTGGTTTCTGTCCTCCTCTGAGCTACTAGAAGGAATGTGACTGGGCACCCTCAGTTAGGTGCTTACCCAGGGATCAAGGAGGAAGAATTGTCACTGGGGGTCAGCTCTCTGCTCCAGGAGAAGAGGAGTTGTAAGGAGCTTGGTGGGTCTGCCTGCCTCAGCCCCCAAGAAAGGTCTCCAGTAGCCAAAGGAAATAATTTCTAAAGGGCAATAGCAGATAGAAGGGAAGAAAGGCAACTTGGGGGATAGATTTTCAGGAAGGCTAAGCAGAAGCACAATGAGGAGCCATTGGTAGGTTTGGGTGGGGAAGGGACTTGATGTTCTCATCCTCATGACCAGTCACAGGACAGCTCAGAGGCACTCACAGCGATGCCCTGGAGGATCTGACCTTCAGCCTAGACCCCTGCTCCTACTCTGACACCTGTGTTACTCTACTCCAGCCCTTTACCCATGATGGCCAGGATGCGAATCTATGACACTAGCCTCCACAACCAGATGGGGATTCTCTGTTGCTTGAATGAAAGAAACATAACCAACTGAGCCCCCAAGCTGGCTTTGTCCAAGGGCCCCTCACTTCCCTGCACCTCACCTTTCCTCCTGCAGATCCCTCTGCTCGGAGTATCACTCCAGGAAGCCACCTCCTCATGGGGAAATTGCATCTGACCTTTAAGGACTCAGATGCTGCCTCCTTCCTGAAGCTTCTCCTCATCTTCCCAATGGACGTGGTGCCTCCCTAGATCACCTTCTCCTCAGCTCAGCCTGGTGGTCTTAAGGGAATGATCTACTACCCTCCCTCAACTAGAAGTACAGGTTCTGTGTGAGCAGAATCTGGGCTTCATTCTTCTCCCAATCCCCCACTGGGCCTTGCCAGACCTGATCCATGGTCAGTGCCCAGTGTTTTTATAATGGGGTGGCAGTCCATGGAGAGAGGAGGAGGCCTGGGAGGGGATGTGAATCTGAAGTTCCTATAGACCTTCTTGTGCTGAGCAGAGGTGTGGACGTGGAACCAGGGCCCATGGGAGACAGGTGCTCAGCTGACATACACTCAGATGCAGGGCTCTGTGCATGGCCCCTGGTGCCTGCCAGTGCAAAGGTTGGGGCTCTCTCTCCACCACAGAGAAAATACCCACGGGTGGGACCACAGTCAGAGCAGCTGCCCCTCCCAGAAGCAAGGGAGGACAGAAGACAGCCCCATCCATCAAAATGCCTACAGATGGGGTTCCCGTTGTGGTCAGCAAGTTAAGAACCCAACTAGTATCCATGAGGATGTGGGTTCGAGCCCTGGCTTCAGTCAGTGGGTTAAGGATTCGGCATTGCCACAAGCTGAAGTGTAGGTCACGGGCATGGCTCAGATCTGGTGTTGCTGTGGCTGTGGCGTCAGACAGCTGTGTTTCCATCCCTAGCCTGGGAACTTCCATATGCTGCAAGTGTGGCCTGAAAAAGAAAAAGAGAAAAATGCTTATAGCTCCACCTGGGGCTGGGTACAGCCCTCGGGGAGCCCCACAAGTCTGTCCCCGGGGCATCTTTAGGGGCTGTGCTCAGGCTACAGGGGCACGTTCAACAAGGCACAGAGAGTGGTAGGTGGAGGCGGCATCGGAGACCCAACGAAGTTCTTGGCAGACAAGCCTGGGTTAAGGACCCTCAGCCTCAGGAGAATGTCCTGGAAGCCCAGCTTCACTAAAGACTGAAGTGAAGAAGTTAGGAATGCAACCATGAGCTGCCAGGAAGACCACAGTGCAGAGCAGAAGGGAACAAATGAAGGCTGCCCCCACACAGCTGCCTGGAGAGCCCCCCTGCTCATGTGCAGCCGGGCTGGGCCCCCTCCCAACCAGGGGTCCTGCCCCTCAGGTTCTCTCCCTGGGCTTCCCTCCTTTCTCTCATGAAACGCCTTTCCAGGAGGCCAAAGAGCCATTTTCCAAAAGGCCTGAAGTCCCAGGTAGCAGGGAGCAACCTGCAGAGCTTCTGGGGAAGCGGCTCCTTCAGTTACAGGAGCAGAGCCATTTGGTTTAAAATCCCCATAAAAGCAGCAATGCTCATTTCCTATATTGGGTCATATTTCCTAATTATTGTCCCAAAGGAAAACCTAGGGAGAGAGGGGGAGAGGCTGGCCCCGCAGCCTTCATTTGTACATTTAAATAAAGCGTGATTAAAAAGCACAGGCTGCACATTTGCCTGGAACACACCTTCCTTCGGTGAATATTTCTGATGAACACAAATGGAATCACTTGAAAAAATGATTAGTTCGGCTTGAAAGTAATTGCCACTTATTTTGTTTAGAAGGCAAGCTCTGCTGGTGACATCAGATTAGACTTAACTGCATCCTGTTTTGATGCTAACTAATATTTGCCCTAATACTAAGCATAAAGAAGTAGGAATTTCTCCTGAGACACCACAGATATTACATCTTTAATGGGACCTAATAGTCAGAGGCAAGCCAATTGCCCTGCTGTGGGATTATAATTACGTGCGCTCTTGTTCCCCCTTTTAAATTTCGCTAACGGAGAGGAGCACTCGAAGCCATTAGGCTTTCTCCAGAAACGTGGAGTAAAAATAAAATGGCCATGTGCAAACTCCACGTCATCCCTTTTGGAAGATGACGGCATGCCCAACGCCCCCGCAAATGTGATGTCTCGCCCCAAGCTTCCAGGGAAGTGGCCGATGCCACCAGTGGCTGGCAGAAGGCAGGGCCTTTGAAAGGAGTCACATCCACACTGAGGCCGGGAGCCTGATCTTCAGGTGGCCCCTGCCTCCCAGAGGTGCTTCTGCAGCCTCCTGACTGTCCCTGGCTCTGACCCCTGGTCTCTGCAGGCAAATCTTCCTCTGGCTCTATCTGGGAATTAGGCTGCTGATTTTTCTCTGAAGATGTTTGATGATGGGGACTCAGAACCCTGTCTGGATAAATAGGCAGAGCCCTAAATAAGGGCTTGTTTGGGCAGCCAGCCCAGGGCCCATGCCTCCACCCTGCCCCTCCAAGCTGCTGAGAATCTGAGACAAGAAACATAGTGACCATTCTAAGAAAAGGACTAGTGATCCCTAGGTGATGCCAGAGGCAGAAAATGGGCTGTGGACTGTACAGAGAGAGAATGATGGCTTGAGGACAGCTGGGGAACTCACCCACCCCAGTCTGGAACAGTAGGCTAAGAAGCAGTGTGCCCTCAGAACAGGAAGCTGCAGGGACAGGAGGAGCCTGATCAAGGCAGCCCGGCTCCAGGGCTCCTTGCTTTTCAGAGCCTGCCCTGCAGGCAGGAGAGTGGAAGAAGGAGAAGAGAGTCTGGGTGAAGGTGGCGTCTGCTCCTTTCTCCCTGTGCTGGAGTCCTGCACCCTCTGTGGGTCAGCATGGAGTGGTCCTCTGAGGGGCGGTTACCAGAGCCACGGGGCATCTTCCAAACCTGGCCCCTTGTAGACATAGGAAAACGACCTCTTCCCATACTGCCCATCTCGTTTCCCCAAACGAGCTCAAGTAGACCCCCTGTATTTGGCTCTTTTGTGCCCAAGGAATTCTCTGGGCTGAAAAAGCCCATCTCAAGCCATGGCCTCATGGCTGGGACCCTGCCAACCCTTTCCTGGCCTCTCATCTCTCTGGCCCCTCCATCAAACTAATGGCTTTGGTTAATAACTCTGTCTGCACCTGACATGGAGGTACTCAATAAGTACTAGCTATTCCTTTATTATTATTTTATAATAGGTATGGAAGAAATGCATGCGGCATGGATAATACATGACATGGGAACTCGGAGGGGAGGCAGATTACTGAGAGCAGGAGAGGCTCGCAGAGGAGCCAATGGGAGCTGGGGTGGGAAGGGCATTCCAGGCCAGCGAAGGGAAGGTGTGCCGGGGGTTTGAGAAATGCCATGGCCTTGCGGACAGGACAGACGCAGAAAGGAGTAGGGGTGGGGGAAGGAGAAGAGGAAGGGGAGAAGAAGGATGGGGAGGGAACAGAGGCACTCAGGCTGGGCTCAGATTAAGAGAGGATCACAAATGTTAGGCTAAGTGATTTAGATCTTGTCCTGCCCTCAGTAAGGGGCAGGCTGAAAATCTACACCTGAGAGAGGGATGTACCGTGGTATTTAGGAAGGCTGGTCTGGACTCTTACACAACAGGAGGATTGGAGAGAGAGAGAGAAGGAGAGGGGGAGGCAGGGGTCGGGGGGGGGGCAGTATGGGGAAGGTGAGACTTGAGCGCTGCTTCGCCAGTGGGGAGGGAGGGAGAAGAAAGGAGCCAGAGGGTCTGGGGTTTTGCCCCTGGGAAAAGGACAGACAGGTTTATATCAGAAGGCAAGGGCTCCAGATGGCCTTCAGGGTCCTGTCCAGTCCCCAGGAGACACTACCTTCCCGTCCAGGTGAGACCTGCCAGTCCAGGCAGAGCCCTCACCCTGCAGTGAATGTCGTCCCTCCAGCAACCTGCCACATATATGTCTTTTTGTAGGAGTTATTGCTGCTCTTCTTTTATAATTTTTGAAAATTAAAAAAAAATACAGAGAAGAACAGTGGAAAAAAATAAGCAGCTCATATTTCAGATCCCTAAAATAAAACATTGTGACAGTTTAGGTCTATTTTTCTCCATCTTTTTATACACTTTTTAAAAAAATAGCACAAACACCTTTTTCTTTTCTTTTTTTTTTTTCTTTTTTTGCTTTTTTACATGGCTGCACCTGCGGCATATGGAAGTTCCCAGGCTAAGGGTTGAATTGGAGCTTCAGCTGCCAGCCACAGCCACAGCCACAACACCACCAGATCCGAGCCACATCTGCAACCTACATGGCAAGGCCAGATCCTTAACCCACTGAGCAAGCCTAGAGATTGAACCACATCCTCTTGGATACTAGTTGGGTTCATAACCCGCTGAGTCACAACAAGAACTCCCACAAATACTTTTTTTTTTTGACCAATGTTAAAATGCAGCAGCTAAATTTAAGGTCCTTTGCCCTCCCCTCAACCCAGGGGTTACCTCATTATAACTCATGTTTTATAATCATGTACATAGGTACATATCTATCCATAAAAAATGAATAATATGATTTGACACACTTCTATTTTCATAACTGGCAGAAAAATGGATTTTTCTGTACTTTGATTTTTTTCACTTGACATTAAGTTTTGAGTTATATCCCCATTGATTCAAATAATTCAAATCCATGCCTTTCACTTGCTGTACCTTTTTCTTGTGTTTGCATGGGTTACCTTTTGTTTTATTATTTAAAAAAAAAATTTAAATAGATGCTTTTTATTCTTTTTATTTTTATTTTTATTTTTTCCACTGTACAGCATGGGGACCAAGTTACACTTACATGTATACATTTTTTTTCCACTCTTTGTTCTGTTGTGATGTAAGTATCCAGACATAGTTCTCAATGCTACTCAGCAGGATCTCGTTGTAAATCCATTCCAAGTTGTATCCAATAACCCCAAACTCCTGATCTCTCCCACTTCCTCCCTCTCCCCTTGGGTGGCCACAAGTCTATTCTCCAAGTCTGTGATTTTCTTTTCTATGGAAATGTTCATTTGTGCTGGATATTAGATTCCAGTTGTAAGTGATATCATATGGTATTTGTCTTTGTCTTTCTGACTTATTTCACTCAGTATGAGAGTCTCTAGTTCCACCCATGTTGCTGTAAATGGTATTATGTCATTCTTTTTTATGGCTGAATAGTATTCCATTGTGTATATATACCACTTCTTCCGAATCCAATCATCTGTCGATGGACATTTAGGTTGTTTCCATGTCTTGGCTATTGTGAATAGCACTGCAATGAACATGCGGGTGCATGTGTCTTTTTCAAGGAAAGTTTTGTCTGGATATATGCCCAAGAGTGGGATTGGGGGTCATATGGTAGTTCTATGTATAGATTTCTAAGGTTTCTCCAAACTGTTCTCCATAGTGGCTGTCCCAGTTTACACTCCCACCAGCAGTGCAGGAGGGTTCCCTTTCCTCCACCACCCCTCCAGCACTTGTTATTTGTGGACTCATTAATGATGGCCATTCTGACTGTTGTGAGGTGGTATCTCATGGTAGTTTTGATTTGCATTTCTCTCATAATCAGGGATGTTGAGCATTTTTTCATGTGCTTGTTGGCCACCTGTATATCTTCCTTGGGTTACCTTTAATTTATCCCTTCCCACATTCACATTTAGGTTGTCATACATTGTATTATTGTAAATAATGCTACAGTGAAATTCCAGTCACATCTCTCCTGGTTTCTACATTTAAACTGGCATGAAAAATCACTTCTGTCTTAAGGTTACAAAAGCCATTCCTCTGAGAAAGATAATTATTTCACTGGGTTTAATTTGAATATAGAATTGTTGAGTAATAGGGTGTATGCATTTGAACTCCCTTCTTTCTCTGAAGGGATTTAACTGACCACACACATGCCCAAAACAAACCCCTCAGCCCTTGGAAATTTCAGTGTGCTCTCAAGAGTCATGAGGATGAAGCTATCTGGGAAACTAGATCAAAAATATTTCATATGGATAATGCCATTTGGCCTCAGCTTACTACTGATACTGATATAAACTGTCCTTTTTATGTATTTATATTTTAATTACAACATTACATAAAGTGTGGGAGGAAATAAAGGGCTACTTCCAGGGAATTAGAAAATCACAGTTTTGTTATCTCAAGACAATGAATCTAGACAATATTCATCAGTGGCTGAAGATCCATTAGGTAAAAGGCTGATAGGGACTTCATTATAACAGAAGCTGACATCACTGAATAATCATTACTCAGAGTGGTTCCAGCAGACACCATGCTCTTTATGATACGATGCTTTAGGAAGAACACAACATCATCTAGCAAGGGGTTCCTTTCAAAACAAAGCAAAACTGAGCCTGAACATGATGAGCAAGTATCTGGGTCTAATAGCCAGTTAAAAGAAAGCTGGGGGCTAGAGAAGCACATTCAGTGACACTTTTAGGATTAAATCAGCCCAATTCAGAATGTGAAAGATTCACAGGGTAGACGATCAGTTCTTCCACAAATAAGTGACATGAAAGGGGTACTCTTATAGGTAATTAAATGGCTTTAAGAGACTTATCACTGGATGAAAAGTGTGAAATTTTTTTGGATACTGATTATAACAAATTACTACAAAAACAGACACTTAATAGAAAACTTGAGAAAACTGGACACAGATGAGGTATTAGATGATGTTAAATTATTGTTGGTACCCAAGGTGATGGTAATGTCTAAATCCAAATTTTCTATATAACCTCCAGAAGAAAGAAGGAAGGGAGGGAGGGAGGATAAAATTACACAAAATTCATATTCGCTGCATAATTACAGGATAGAAAATGTTCAAACTTCAAATTACTGGGTGAGACAAATAAACAAATATATTATGGATAATGAGAGTTAAATCTATTATTAAATATAGGAGTTACAAATATGGAAAGTGAGAAGCATAAATGAAATTTGTGATGTTGGATTGGAATTAGAAGCATCAAGGTAAATTTATATAAATTTTATGTATTCTTGTTTGTGCATGTGTAACAACTAGATAGATATATAGATATATGTGTCGTGGGTGTGTGTGCATACAGATATTTCCTAGCATAGTCTACGGGGAGAGCCAAGAAGCAATGACACACCAAAAAAACTGAGCACACCTAGCACCCAGATCTTGTTTCCTAAATATCATCTCTAATAAAAGAAGCCAGTTCCCCTTGACAAAATGGCTAATTGCAGGGCCAGAGTATAGAAAGCACAGATAAAACTGGAACATCTTGTTGTGCTGGAAAGTTAGAAAAGCTCAAACTACTATGGAGACCTGTCAAAAGGACACAGAATTCAGCATGGAGAGCTCTCAGTGGCCAAATTTGGGACAATTAGAACATCAAAATAAATAACAGTAAAATGGGAAATAACCCACTGAATAAACTAAGAATTTATGATTTCATGCAGATGCCAATCAACCAGTCAATCAATAGGAAGAAAAAATTCTTCCTTTCAACAGAAAGCCAACTAATAAATGTATAAGAAATGTTGAAATTAGAGAAGTCCTCATGTGGCAGTCATTGTACAAGTCACAGCCCATGGTTATTTCCTAGTTGTAATCATTAGACTCCAGTTATGCAGGAGAATGTCTTTGTTTTTAGGAAATGCAGTCTGTGGTATTTAGTGATAAAAGGGTGTGACATCTGCAACTTATTCTCAGTGTCATAGGTTGAATGTTGGTGCTCCCACCCCCCAAATTTCATATGTTGAAACCTCATCCCCAGTGTGATGTTATTTAGAGGTGGGGCCTTTGGGAGAAATTACACCATGAGGTAAGATTAATGTTCTTATAAATGAGACCACAGAGAGCTCCCTTGCCCCTCCCATTGTGTGAGCACACTGCAAAACCCTGTCATTCTCTGAACCAGGAAGTGAGCTCTTTACAAACACTAAATTTGCCAGTACCTTGTTCTTAGACTCCCCAGCATCCAGAACTATGATAAATAATTATGTTTAAGACTTCCAGTATGGTATTTTTATTATAACAGCTGGAACAGACTAAGATAAATGGTTTTAAAAAATAACGATGTGTGTGTGTTTACGGGGAAGGGAAGATGAAGAGAAGAAGCGACATATATCATAATATTTGGAGACTCTAGAATAGGAGTATACAGAAATTCTATTTTTCTTCCAACTTTTTTGAAAGTCAAATTATGTCCAAAATGTTTATACAACACAAACACAAAAGAAATTGTTGACTTTCCTCACTGTGATGATGGCATGTGGGTTGTGCATTTTTTAAATTACTGCCTATTAGAGATTTTTAAATATAAAATGCTAAAAAAATTTTAAATAAACTTGAGTATATAATGAATGTCCTATTCTGCTAAGTACAAAAGTCTCTCTAGTTAATAACTTTTAAATGATTTACTTATCTGCTGATAGCTGATCATGCAAATGGTTTTGGAAAAAAATATATGTTTAAAAAAATTCCATTCGAAGTTCCCAGCACGGCTCAGCAGAAACAAATCTGACTAGGCAGGTTTGATCCCCAACCTCACTCAGTGGGTTAAGGGTCTGGCGTTGCTGTGAGCTGTGGTGTAAGTTGCAGACTCGGCTCAGATCTGGCATTGCTGTGGGGAGTGTGGGCCAGCGGCTACAGTTCCAATTTGACCCCCAGCCTGGGAACCTCCATTTGCTGAGGGTGTGGCCCTAAAAAAATGACAAAAAAAAAAAAACCACCACACCAAATAAATTCCATTTGAATTAGTAAGAATTATATAATCATTAATCATTAAGAGACATTACTTGTGCTAGGGAAATCATAAAAAACAAAAACAAAACACAGCAAATAAAAAAGACATCCTGTCTGTTATATATTTGTGTGAGTGTATGTATATATATATATACACACACGAAGCAAGTATTGCAAAAAGTTATGAATTGCGAAATCTAGGTGATGGGTTTGTGAGAGTTTCTTCTTCTTCCCTTCTCTCCCACCATGTATGTTTGAAAATTTTTATAATAAAATTCCCTTACAAAAAAAAGTTACTCTTAATTCTGCATCATTTCGAAAACTGGAAAAGAATACAATTTTTGTGTATTCCCTGATAGCCTATGCAGTGACGCATGTATTTTGTTGTACATACCATTTAAATCCTGCCCATTTTGCTTTTCATGTTCTTTATAATTAGCCCTTTGATGGTTGCGTATTCGTTAATCAGCCAGATAATATACTAAATCATTTTGCTAGTGTTGCATTTGTAGTTTGCTTATATAGTGTGCTTAAATAATATAAGGTTTTTCCCTATTGGGGATCTTTTCTTAGGAAAGAGGTCCAGACATGAGATTTCTGCATCACAGACATGAATCTTGAAGCATTTTGCCAGATAGCTTTTCCAAAAAATAGTACCAATTTACACCATGTGAGACTAACCATAGGGAGTTGGCATTAATTTTTTATCTGGTGCTAGGGTTGTGTTAATTGCATCTTTCTGATTTCTCTTTTGTGAATTGTTCTGTTTCCATGCCTCTGTTGAGGTCTTAATGTTCTTCAAAATTTGCATGAGCTCTTTGAGTAATAAAGATATTACCCTTCATATCATGTTTGCCTCAAATGTTTTTCCTGGAAAGCTCACTTTAATTGGAAGGAGAAAGTGTAGAGATGTCTTAGTAACCAGACAGCCAACACACCTGCCGCCTCTCACATTTTAAGAAGAGCTCATGTCCTGGTGAGGTGATCAGTTGTTTAGAAAACAAAATATTGGAGTTCCTGCCCTGGCACAGTGGGTTAAGATTCTGACTGCAGCAGCTCAGGTCACTGGGGAGGCACAAGTTTGATCCTGGGCCCAGCAGAGTGGGTTAAAGGATCTGGTGTTTCCCTGGCTTCCAAGTTCCATGTGTTGTGGGTGCAGCCATAAAATATAAATAAATAAATACATAAATAAATAAAATATTTAAAAAAAAAAGGAAACAGGGGTTCCCATCTCGGCTCAGTGGTAATGAACTCAGCTAGTATCCATGAGGATGTGGATTCGTTCCCTGGCCTCGCTCAGTGGGTGAAGGATCTGGCGTTGCCATGAGCTGCAGTGTAGGTCTCCGACATGGCTCGGATCCAGCATGGCTGTGGCTGTGGTGTAGGCCCGCAGCTGTAGCTCCAATTTGACCCCTAGCTTGGGAACCTCCATATGTCATGGGTGTGGGCCTAAATAAAAAGAAAAGAGAAGAGAAGCAAAGAGAAGAAAAAAAAGAAAACAAAATATTTCTACTTATCTAAAATGTAAAATATTGTGAAAGTACTGTCTCTTGAAATAATTTGCCAAAGACAACATAAGAGACCAAAGATCCTGGCTCTGTCTTCATGATCAAAATAACCAGCTTTAAAAATGGCTGTTGTGGTTTTTGTACTGTTTTCTTCACAACCAAGTCAACAGTCTCATGACTAGGAAAGTAGGACATTGTGGCAGCCAAATAAAACCAATCCATAGGGGGGAAAAAAGTGACCTAACTTCTATTTCTATAGGAAAAAAAACCAAAACAAAACATAGATCTATTTCTCCGGGGACAGGTTTCTAAATAAATCATCCTGAAACTATGATAGAAAAGAGTGCCAGGGTCTGACACCTACCTTGCCCCGATAAGCAGCCGGCATTCACCAAGCAGGTGAAGTGTGGTTCAGCCACACTGCCATTCCCTGGGCGGCCCTCCCTCCAGTGGCACCTAGGTCTCCCACTCCAGAGGCCACTGCCTCGATCTTGCCTCTTCTTCCCCGTGTCTCATCCCTCCAGTACTTACTAAGCAACCAGGTACTAATGTGTGACAAGGGTAGTGCTGATGGGGAAAGCAGCGTTTTCGTCTGAAGGGGTGTCTCCAATGACAGGGTTTTTCGATGGGCAGATTAGGGAGGCTTGTCAATCAGAGAACTTCTCCACCAACAACAGAGACTTCCAGAGACAGAGGTGGACTTTGGCCACATGAATCACGGTGTTGGTTCTGGTCAGAGTCAGCTGAACATTATTCTAAGAGTTTCCTGGGCACCACTTTCTGCTAGTAACCCTTAGTGCTGGCCGCCCCAGACACAGCTTCTGGGTTCACCTCTCACCATTCATAAGGCAATATCCAATAATTTCTTGAACTGCTGAAAGAATGTGACCACACCAAAATCATTTTGTGAGGTGCATGGAGCCACAGTTGAAGATTTTCTGTTGGTCACATCCCTTTTCCCAAGTGTCATGTTTCAGCTGCTAGTCAGGAAGCCTCTCCTCCCTCTCTCTCTCTCCCCCTCCCTCCCATCCTCCTCTGTCTCCTTCTCTCTTGCTCTCATCCTACAGCCCACCCATTTAGGTTCCATCTAGGACTTACTGTTGCACTATAATGACAGAGTCGAGTACCCAGGACAGACTAAGCAGACCCCAGAGCCTAAAATATTTACTTTCTGATGCTTAAGAAAAAGTCTGCCAACCTCTGCTCCAAATCTCCTCCATCACTGCCTTCTATTCCAAGATTTTCCCCAAGACCACTCAATCTGCCACTTCTTTCTTATTAAGGAGAGCAATTTACAATTTTCTGGTTCCTGCCTTTAAACTTACACACCCAAATCAATACTGGATTCAAGCCTATGGAAGCCATTACCTAGAGCATGGTAGCTGTTTGCACTCAGCAAACCAAAGACCTTCCGGTTAGCACATCCCTGTTTCTTAGGAGGCAGAGGAGGGTGTGTGTAAGAAAAGAACACTTGGATTTGCTGCAGCATACATCATTGAGTATAATCTGTTTACAGGCACACTCAGCCCTTACTGGAACGATCTTCGCAGCCTAACACAATGGGATCAGATCTCTGAACGCTTCTCAGCCATCCTGACATCAGCCGACGGGCTCTGGCCACCCCGAGTATAGAAGGAGGTGTGGAGAGGGCAGGCTGGGGTGCAGGAGAAGAAAAATCCTCTGCTGCCGCCTGGCTGGTCAGGTGTTTACCATCAGACAGCCTTTCACGGCCCTTGGCCCTAGGGCATCCCACAGCACTCAGGGCTGAGCTCTGGATGTGGCCCTTTTGACTTGGCCATGGGGTCCCTGCATGTGACATCTCTTA
The DNA here is from genome assembly GCF_054392235.1 of Sus scrofa. Lineage (NCBI taxonomy): Eukaryota > Metazoa > Chordata > Mammalia > Artiodactyla > Suidae > Sus > Sus scrofa. Next base: position 112,048,227 of record NC_139396.1, read on the forward strand.
GAACTTTTCCATCTTGTGCAGCCCACTGCATCCTCTTACCAAGGCACGCAACACTTCTGCATCCCTGGTATGAGATAGAATCCCTGTTATACCTTCCTTTTCCTTCTAGGTACACAGCCAAACTACATTGCCCAGCTTCCTCTGCACCTAGAGGAGTCATGTGACTTAGCTCTGGTCAAAGACCAAGGAGGAAGTAGCACAAACTGCTTGTATGCCAAACCCCTAAAATCTCCTGTGCCATTCTCTTTGGACTTTCCTTCCTCTTCTTTTTGGCTTGTTTGACTAGTCAGATTGAGGGGATATAGCAGAGAACTAAGAGGGCAGCAGAGCTACCAGTTGGAAGAGCTTGGACCCCTGGCCAGACACTCCACCTCCGTCATCCACTAGCTTGCTCCTCTCCCAGGGGCGCACCATTGCTCCCCCTGCAGGTCAACCACGGTAATAAATTGTCACCTATCCTCTGCCAAGTCCCACATCCTCCCAGGATAACAACTCAGGAAGTGAGCTAAGGAATTTCTGATATTTGGAAGGTACAGAAATGTTTCTAAGCACCCTACCCCACCAAGTTGTATCCACAAGCAGGAGAATATGAAGATTCTGCATTTGATCCATTTGTCCTGCCTCTTTCTCTCTTTCCCCTCTACAGCCCACCAGAGTGGAAGGGGGGAATTTTTGCTTCTTTTTCCTGTGTAGCAAGGTCTAGGACTATATTATGAGTTTCTCTACCCTATGTGTTACTGTACCCTTGATCTCTCACTGGCTGAGCCTTGCTGCTAACTTGTTCATGGGAGCTTCAAGAATTTATAAAAAGCTTTCTCTCTCTGCCAATCCTGGCTCTTAGGACAATTGTCCTGTTAGAGACTCAAAAAAGCATTTAATTTTAAAAGTGTAAGCTAAGTAATGACATGGTGTTCCAGCTAATATCTGCCTTCTCCCTGAAGCACTGAAAACTATTGCTTCCTTGAGGGTTTGGCAGGTGCTGTAAGTTGCCCCTGCCCCCATAACTATCTCCCTTCTCACTAGACATCCTACTCCAGCAATTCTGGGGTCAGACACTACATTTCCAGAGAGAGTTCCACATACCCTCTAGCATCTGCCAAGTTGATGGAAGCTACTCAAGACTCAGAAAATGAAGTGAACAACAAGAGGTGCTGGCCACACAGCAGGACATGGAATCTTCTAAAAGTTTGACTGCAGAAGCAACTGGCTCTTCTCAGTAGTTGAAACGGGATTTTGAGAGCCTGGTGTCAGAAGTGTCAGGATGGTGTGGTGGTGGCCATGATATTTTACTAGAACAGTCCTGTGTGTGTTTGGGCAATTTTCCTGGTTGTGTGGCAGCCAAATCATTCTCTGGTTTCCTGGGAGATCCTGTAAGCAAACAAATATATTTTTAAAGTCCCCTTTCTGATTAAACTAACTAGAATGAATTTTGTTGTCTCCTGGTAAGAACTCTCTCCAACACAGGTGGGGAGCCCAGGGCATGAAGAGTAACTAGAAATGAAAATACTTCAGAAATATTATCCCCTTCAAACATGCTCTCTGAATGCAAGCCAAGTGAATTTATAAGCATCTTACTGAAATTGTGAGCAAAAGATATCTAAATTTTCTGGAGAGGAAGGGATGGTAAATGGAAATTAATTATAAACTTCCTGCTATTACAAATTTATGATATATAAGAGGCCAATGCTTTTGTCTTGTTTAGTATGCTGCCTTTGTCTTATTGTACTGAAGGTAAAAGAAATATATATATTGTGCTTTAGGGGTTCATTTATGACCTCAGGCCTCAGCCCTATTTTTCTCAGAAGCTTCTCAAAGATGAGTTCCACTACTACTGAGGTTGCAAGGAAACTCACCATTAAGCTGGGCACATATTCCTAGCCACATATTGTCAGGATGATGTACCCAGTAATTAATTAAATATGACCTGGTAATTGCAGCCATTATCTTGAACAACCAGAAAATGTTCAGATTCTTTCCAGCTATACACTCCATAAATATAATTTCTAAAATACTGAAGTCTTGTTTCTCCAACCAGACTGTAAGCTTCTTGCAGGACACCTTTTATAGAAAACTCCAGGATTCCCACACAGATTGTCCTACATGACAGTCTATGCCAGTGCCCCAAGAAGGGGCTCTGGGACCTGCAGGCATCTGTCTGAGTTCTGAGATGAGGGAGTGCTCTGGTGGGTAACAGCCTTCCCCAGACCCACCAGGAAGAGAAGAAAGATGAACTAGCCCTCCACAGTGGTCTAGTCTGTGGTATCTCACAAAGGGAGGCAGGAGAGGATGCTGAGTATGGTACGGAAGAGTGTCTCAGTCAGCCCTGGCACCAGTTAGTATGGGTTGCTTCATTTCACCAAGCCTGTTGGACTTTTAAGAGAATTCACAGGCAATCATGGATGTGAGGGCTCTGCAAAGACTATTCCTGAAGTGATCATTATTGCTGGATTCCCTCACTGGCTTGTGTGCTTCAGAAATGCTCTCAGTGGCTCAGTCCATTCAGACTGTGTGATTTATATAAAACAAATAAATCCTTCTCATAGTTCTGGAGGCTGGGAAGTCCAAGCTCGAGGTACCAGGGGATTTGATGTCTGACGAAGGCCCACTTCCTGGTTCTCACTGTGCCCGCACATGGCAGAAGGGGTGAGGGAGCTCCCTGCGGTCTCTTTACAAGGGCGCTAATCCCATTCATGAAGGGTCCACCCTCATGACCTAATCACCTCCCTAAGTCCTTACCTTCAGATAACGTCACACTGAAGATGACATCTCAACCAAAGAATTTTGAGGGACCCAAACATTCAGTCTATGTCACTAAGAAAACACACTCTGAGAGTTCCTGTTGTGGCTCAGAGGTAATGAACCCAACTAGTGTCCATGAGGACACTGGTTTGATTCCTGTCCTCGCTCAGTGGGTTAAGAATCCAGTGTTGCCATTGAGTTGTGGTGTAGGTTGCAGATATGGCTCAGATCTGGTGTTGATGTGGCTGTTGTGTAGGCCAGTAGCTGCAGCTCCGATTTGACCCCTAGCCTGGGAATTTCCATATGCCACGGTGTGGCCCTTAAAAAAAAAAAAAAAAGAAAACACACTCTGGACTTCTTGGAGCTGAAAGATCAACAGTCTGACAGCAGAGAGGCTCAGATCCCTGTCTGCTGAAGCTGTGATGCTGTACACAGGATACTGGAGGACTGCATTATACCCTTGCTTACAGCCCCTCAGACATGTTTCATGGGGAATTAAATTCCACACTTCACTCTGGGGTTCAGGGCTCCATGGGAGTGGCTTCTGTTGTCTTCACAGAGCTCATTGCCTCACCATTTCCTCCCTTTCTCCAGCCACGGTGGTCTTCTGGCCATTGCTTGGGCATCCTGAAGTCTTCCCTTCTCCCAGGCACTTGCACATACCATCCCCTCTCTCTCCCACACTACCCCCTACTTACTCCCTGATCAGTATTCCTTCATTCTTCATCTCTCTTGTTTATTGCCAAATCCGCCACTCCTAAAACTGGCTGGTGCATAGTAGATGCTTAGCAAATGTTAATTAACAACAACGGAAAAAATGTATTGAAGAGGAATTTGGTTTCTAACTAGCTTGATTTATTAATGTATAATGGAAACTGCTGCTTCTCCGTTTTTCTTACCTTTCTACTCCTAGGTTCCCAAGCAGAAGGCAGGAACTAGATAGAAGTCCAATGGGTTTCTTGGATCCACAGCTCTCCTTTATAACATTTCCCAAGGGCTTGCCCGTGTCGTCTTTGAAGCTGAAGTCTGTCTGTGCCATGACATTAATTAGAGGCTTAGAGCTAACACGTATTAAGCCTCTATTTTATGCCAAGCTCTTGCTATTTAATACTTCTGATCCTCACACAACCTCCTTGGTTTTTCTGTTCTGACTTGATAAAGCAAGGACCCTGAGTTTCAGGAGCATTCAGAAACGTGTTCACAAGCAATGAGGTCCTGCTGTCTCACACAGGAAACTATATCCAATCTCTTGTGGTGGAACATGATGGAGGATAATGTGAGCAAAAGAATGTATGTGTATGTGTGACTGGGTCACTCTGCTGTATAGCAGAAATTGACAGAACATTGTAAATCAACTATGATAAAAAAATTTTTAAAAAAAGTATTCAAAGTCATTCTTCTTATAAATTGTATAACCAGATTTTGACTCTAAAGCCAGGGCTCATTCCATCATGATATAGTAGGTTATAGATAGAGAGCATTTCTTGGAGTGTCACCGAGGTCATAAATTAGGGCAAGCCCTTGCCTTGCTGGAGGACTAGGGTGGGTGGACAACAAGGTTGTAAGAATGAAACCTGCAGGTGGCATAAGGGTCAAAGACAGAACCAGTGACTCCAGCCACCCATGTTGGGAAATCCTGGACAAGGCAGTGGCCCCTCTTGACCCCAGCGACCTCATCGCCAGGTGGGAGAACGTGGCGACTAAAACCCACTGACAGCTAGAGAGTGCTGGGAGAATTAACTAATAAATGATTGGGAAGCACTCAGCCAATGTAAAGTGCTATATAAATGCTTAATAGTAACAACCACCCTGTCAGGCATCCAGGGTTGCTTTTGAGCCCTGTGGTCCCTGCGTAATGATACTGAACCCTACAAAGTGCTTTACAAATAGTAAATAATTCATTCTCAGGGCACCCCAGGGAAGCGAGCAAGTATTCCTCTTACTTTAGAGGAACTGAGATCCAACATTTGCTGGGGCTGCTCAGCCAGGAGTCCTGGCAAAGCCAAGTTTGGATCGACATGGCTCTCCGAGTCGGGCCAGGCTGGGCCCAGCTGCTCAGGGCTGAGGGTGGATCAGGTTTTGTCTATCAGGCTCCAGAGCTGAAGGCTGTGGCTTGGAAAGGTGAGAGGCACAGGAAGACGAATAAACAGAGCCAGAAGGGGAAAACACACCTCCAGCTTCTTGTTGATAAGGCACTTTCTTTGAATAGAATGGACACTTCCAGGGTCTCCAAGAGGGAAGCAGCCAAGGAGAGATTACAGTGCCAAGTGGCTGGAAGGAGAGGACACTGACCTCAGCCCCTACCATATAAGGTCCAGGGACTCTCCCAACTCACTATGGTCCTGAGTACACCAGGCTTTGAAGGGGGCCCTCCTTAGGCAGGAGTCACAACCCGACCTTGGCCAGCGAGCAGAACCTGGGCAAACAGGAGCAGCCTAACCTCCCCAGTGTCAGGGCAGGAGCCCACCCTGCTACAAGGGACTTGAGTCCAGGGGCCTGAGGTTGCAGTATTGGAACAGGGGTGCCTGGGCCCCACAGAGGCTGGAGTTAGAACGCTCTTCACTCTCTGGGGCCTGATGGAGGCGCCCCAGGAACTGAGACTCCAAGTCCTCTCATGTATGTTCTGACACAATCTTCCTCCTCTGAGACTCTGCCTGGGCTTCTTCACCCTTGAGAAGGGGAATCAAAAGTTCTGGCCCTCATCTTCCCAAGAAGCACGAGTGGCAGACTTGACTGATGTTCCCTTCACAGTTTGAAATGCTGCAGATGCAAGTAAGAACTCTACAGTGAGCTCCTCCAAAGTATGGCCCTGAGTTAATTGAAGATATTAATAACTCCAGCTCCCTACCATTCACTGTGTGACACAGGACGAACCTCTTAACCCCATCCCCAACAATAAAACACAAACAACCATCCCTGTCACTCTCCCAACTCTGCGGCGAGAAGATACTAGTCCAGCATCAATGGGTCACTCCCTGGTGCTAGGACAGCACTTCAGTTCCTCTTCCCAGGCCCAGAGTGGTACTTGGGTGCATCTCATAGCTAATGGTTCCAAGACTTCAGCCCACCCATAGGTTAGTTAGTCACCTTCTGGCAGGTGACGTTTTGATTGTTGTTTTCCCCTGAAGGATGGGACTGGAAGGCAGAGGGCAGAGTGTCCCTTGGTGTAGGGTCGGTGCCCTGCACACACCATCTTACTTATGCTCCTAGCAGATAAGGAACCTAAGGTCTGGAAGAGTTACATCATGTCCTCGAGGCCTCTCTACTGGCCCAGTGAGGAAGCGGCAGACAGGCCAGGAGGAGCAGAAGGGCCTGGAGCGGGGGCTCCTCCTGCAGAAGAGCTACAAGGGGCAGCCAGATGAGCCCACTCTCCTGCTGGAACCAGGGGTGGGAGAGGAAAGAAAGAGCAGGAGTAATCAAATTATTTTCAGAAAAAATAAAAATCAAGGTTTAAAAAAAATTAAATGTCAAAGAAGTTCACTTGTAGAGTTTCCTGGTGGCCTAGTGGTTAAGGATCCAGTGTTGTCACTGCTGTGGCTCTGGTCACTGCTGTGGTGCCATTTTGATCCCTGGCCCAGGAACTTTTGCACACAACGGATGCAGCCAATAAAAAATAAAAAAAGAAAAGAAAAGAAGAAGTTCATTTGTTATCCGTTCCTTGACTATCATGTGCTTTGCATGTGCCAGAACCTGTGCTGGGCACTAGGAGAAAGTAGTGAACTGTTAGGCAGGCCCTGCTCTCAGGGCCTGTAAGGAACAAAGAGGGAGATGGACAAGGAAAAACAAAATCAGGGGCAAATTATGGATGGAAAATGTTGTCTGCCATATCAGCAAACACAGGATGCTGTGGCCATCAAGCCATCATCCCCTACTGCTGCCTCTGAAGGCAAGTCCTAAGGAAACTCAGGATGGAGATAATCAGGCTGCCAGCTGCCAAGTCCTCAGTCCCTGCAGCCACCCCCACCAGTGCACCCTGAGGGGACTGAGGATAGGAAAGAACAGGATACTGGCCCTAGATAGCTCAGGTGCATATCAAATGATTGGTTACTTTTTTTAGGGCCCCACCCACAGCATATGGAAGTTCCCAGGCTAGGGGTCAAATCTGAGCTGCAGCTGCCTGCCTACAGCCACAGCAATGCCTGACCTGAGCCACATCTGCAACCTACACTGTAGCTCATAGCATCACCAGATCCTTAACCCACTGAGTGGGGTCAGGGAACCAGCATCCTGGTGGATCACTAGTCGTGTTCATTACTGCTGAGCCACAATGGGAACTCCTCAAAAGAATGATTTCAATGAGTCCCGACTTCTGCATTTTCCCATACATAGAAAAGCCCTAAATTTATTAACTTGAGATGTCCAGTTTTCTTTAATTAGCAGTAATCCTTTGATGTTCCGGCTACCTGGTCTTTGTTACAAAATTCCTATTTATCCTAGCTCTTCCCTTACCTCTTGGGAGCAGTCCCTCAGAGCCATATGAGAAGTTGCCTCCAGGGTTTGAAGTCTGCTAGTCTGCTGGATAAAACATAATTCTCAACTTTTAGGTTGTGCTTTTTTTTTTTTTTTTTTTTTTTCAGTCAACAAACAAATGGACCATAAATGGTAAGGAGTGTTTCACAGAAAACAGAGGATGCAAGCCACAGAGAAAGCCACTTTCGAAGGCAACAAAAAAACCATTCAGAGTAAATACGTAACACTTGTGAAATTTCACTTTCAGAATAATACAGTACAAGTAGCTCTGAAGTACTAAAGGAATATGGAAATAAACGACTGGAAGGAAAAATCATTGTAATAGATTTAACATATATCTTTTAACCTTTAACAAACCAAGTAGTTTCAAATAAGGGACATAGAAGTGAGATTATAATTAATAAGACTGGATTAACAGGTAGAATTTAGACTTTGCGCCTTACAGGGAATACATCTACTTAATCAGGCATCCTGGGACATTTATAAAAGAAAACACAAAATTTAAACAGCAGGAATTATGCATACAACAATCTAAAAAAACAGCGAAAATAGAAGTTAACAAAATTTGAACAAACAAATGAAATTTAGCCCCAGGGAAATTTTTTTAAAAAAGAGAGAGAGTCTGCTTAACTCGAATTCTAGAGGTCACATATGCAATTACAGATTCTTGGGGAAAAAAAACAAAAACAATGAATTTCAAAGAATATGGAATGCGACCCAAGGTGGAAGCAGAATCAGGTTTATAATCTTAAGTGCTCTCATTACGTATATAAAAATGAAGATTAGTCAAAAGCATGAGGAGTTTCTGTTGTGGCTCAGTGGAAATGAATCTGACTAGCATCCCATGAGGACACAGGTTCAATCCCTGGCCTCACTCAGTGGGTTAAGGATTCATATAGCTGTGAGCTGCAGTGTAGGCCACGGATGCGGCTTGGATCCCACGTTGCTATGGCTGTGCTGTAGGCCAGCTGCTACAGCTCCTATTCAACCCGGGAACTTCCATATGCCGCGGGTGTGGCCCTAAAAAGACAAAAAAAAAAAAAAAACCATGAGAAGTTAGCAGAAAACAACCAAGCCTCAGTAGAGCACGTAGATGGAACAATAGAGATGAAAGCAGAAATCAATGCAGCAAGCAGAACAAATACAGAGAAAAGTTCCCATCCTAAGAGGAAGTAATTAACAAATTCTCTCAAACTGGGTCTTTGTGTAGGTGGGTGGGGATTAGGTACAAATCACAGTAAACTAGGGAAAATCTGTGGTAAATCTGATCAAGAAAAGAGACAAAGAAATACAATCAGTTATGTGAAATGAGATGTGACAAAAGTAATTACAAAAATTATTATGAAATTTTCCATTTAAACTTACTCCAAAAAAGTGCAAACTTTCAGATCAAGTTAATCAATTTTTCTGGAATAAAACAAATGATTAAATTTGGTCTAGGAATTCTGTGAAGTGCAATATGCATGGTGAAAATTTTTTAAACATTTCAAAATAATTCCTTAAGAAGGCCCCCTGTCCAGGTGACATTTTCTTTTTCTTTCTTTCTTTCTTTCTCTCTTTTTTTTTTGTCTTTTGTCCTTTTGAGGGCCGCACCCACAGCATATGGAGGTTCCCAGGCTAGGGGTCTAATCAAGCTGTAGCCGCCGGCCTACACCACAGCCACAGCAACACCAGATCTGAGCCATGTCTGCAACCTACATCACAGCTCACAGCAACACTGGATCTCTAACCCACTGAGCGAGGCCAGGAATCAAACCCGCAACCTCATGGTTCCTAGTCAGATTTGTTTCTGCGTGCCATGACAGGAACTCCCCAGATGACATTTTCTGGATGCCCCCTTCACATTTTCAAGAAAGAGTTAATCTCTGTGCTATGTAAACTCTATCAGAGGACACAAAATATGGTAAGATACCAACTCATCTTCTGAAGTTAACATAAATCTCATGTCAAAACTTGACCAAAAAAGGGGCTGTAGACCAATTTCAATTTCATGTGTAAATATAAAATCAGGGACAGCTTTGTGGACATGTCACCTATGTACAACACAAGATCTTGTGTTCTAAAGAGCCCCAGGATTGGTTTAATGCTCTCAGTCACAAGCTTGAAACTCTTAATATTTTTTTAGCGAGGAACCCCACATTTGCAGTTTACACTGGCTCCTGTCAATGATGTTGCCAATCCTGGCAGAAATATTAGTAAATCAAATACTATAGTACAACAAACTAATCTCTGCATTAATCAAGGTGATTTTATCTGAGGATGCAAGGAAGACTAAATATACCTGTGAGATGAATTTGTAAAACAATGGCATTAATAGATACTGAAAAAACAATGATGAAATCGACATAAAACTTGAACGATATATTTTTGAATTGTTAAAGCCAGCCTCACACCAACATAAAACTTAATTCATTAATATGCAGCTCTATTGAAAGAAAGTCCATAAAAAAGAACTAGTGAACTCAGCACTAGCGAACTCTGATTGGGACATTCTGCCTGGTGAAAAGGCAGGAAGGTGGAAGGGCTCAAGGAAAGGAAAGTACAGTGTTATGTTATTTACAGACAATATGGTTAGAAACTAAGAAGACTCAGGAAGATTGACCAAAAAAAAAAAACCTGTTTAAATCAATTAGATTGCTGGGTGGATGCAAGGTACATAAACCTCAATCAAGAACATCACTAAATTGGAGTTCCCATTGTGGCTCAGTGGTAACGAACTTGGCTAGTATCCATGAAAACTCGGGTTCCATCCCTGGTCTCGCTCAGTGGGTTAAGGATCTGGTGTTGCTACACTTGTGGCATAGGCCTGAGCTGCGGCTCCAATCCAACCCTAGTCTGGGAACTTCCATATGCCACAGGTTCCGGCCTAAAAAGAAAAAAAAAAAAAAAAAAAAAAAAAAAAAAAAAAAACCACATAGCAGTAGCCATTACTAAAAAGGAATAATAAGGAAATGACTTCTTCTGACTTCATTATAAACATGTAAAGTATAAAATAACCAGAAATAACTATTACAATACATATCTAGTCAATGTGAAAGTTTACTGAAATATATCAAGTAATATTTTAATAAGTAGAGAAAAGATTGTATGTATTTTACAAAGTGGCCATAGGGTCCCATAAATAGGTAGAGATAGATAGATAGATAGGTAGACAGACAGACAGGTAGATAGATAGACTTGCTTTCCAGTTAAATAGTTAAGATAATTATCAATACGGCAGTGAAATTTTTCAATGAAACAAATATTTACAAAATAATTCTAAACATTTAAAAAATAAACAAGTGAGAAAGTTTAGAAGCATCTTTAAAAAGCAGGGAGAACTGTTCTGCCAAATTTTAAAGTATGTACTGAAGTTCCAACAATTAAGTGTTTTATTGGCGGAAGAATTTGAAAACAGATCAATGGAAGAGACAAAGTAAGCACAGAGAGACCTCCAAAATATGTAAGAATTGAGAAGATGATAAAGGGAACATCACACCCAAGGGGAAAGAAATGGATTAGTCATCAAATGGATTTTTTTTTTATTTATAATGAAACTTTAAAAAATAGAAGTAACTACGTGTCAAGAATTACTGATAATCAGGATGGTGCAGCACTTCTAAGATCAGCAATATATATACTGCAAAGGAAAATATCAATAGATGAAACTGCATAATCTGTATATGTATATCATGTAAAGGCTATGTCAAAATGCCATGTTAAGAATTCCCATCGTGGCACAGTGGTTAACAAATCCACTAGGAACCATGAGGTTGCGGGTTTGCTCCATGGCCTTGTTCAGTGGGTTAAGAATCTGGCATTGCCGTGAGCTATGGTGTAGGTCGCAGACGCAGCTCGGATCCCGCACTGCTGTGGCTCTGCTGTAGGCTGCCGGCAGCAGCTCCGATTAGACCCCTAGCCTGGGAACCTCCATATGCCTCAGGGAGCGGCCCTAGAAAAGAACAAAAGTCAAAAAAAAAAAAAAAAAAAGTCACATTAAAAAAATAAAAGAACAGGAGTTCCCATCATGGCACAGCAGAAATGAATCCGACTAGGAACCATGAGGTTGCAGATTCGATCCCTGGCCTCACTCATTGGGTTAAGGATCTGGCATTGCTGTGGCTGTGGTGTAGGTCACAGATGGGGCTTGGATCTGGTGTTGCTGTGGCTCTGGCAAAGCCTGGCAGCTGCAGCTCCAATTAGACCCCTAGCCTGGCAACCTCCATATACTGTGGGTGTGGCCCTAAAAAAAGACAATAAACAAACAAACAAACAAATAAATAAATAAATAAATAATGAAAGAGCAATGCAAAAGTAAAAAAACTATTTTCAACAAACATGATAAAAGGGTTGATATTTTTATAATTTAAAGAACACTTACAAATCAGAAAGAAAAGACATATCCATATCCCAATAGAAATGTGGTTGGTCAGAGCAAGTCCTATGAGGATAGGTATTATTATTTTTCTTTTTAAGGCTGAACCTGCAACCATGCCAGATCCTTAACCCTCTGAGTGAGGGCAGGATCAAATTCTCATCCTCACAGACTCAGGGTTGGGTCCTTAACCCTCTAAGCCACAGAGGGAGCTCCAAATCTCATTTTAGAATATGTGTGCACTTCACACTTCAGTTTTCAACTTTGTGGTCTTGTGTGAGACCCAAACAGAAAAGTGCACTTACATACCCACAGTGGACATGTCGGGCCCCACCCAGATCCCCTCAGATCTTTTTGACCTCATTTGTGCTCCCTTCCTCTCCCTCTTAGGCTGGGTTGCGCCTCCCCCTCCTTTTTAAAGGAGGACTGCCCTCAGGGCAGCTGGAGCTCCTTTGACGGCACACATGGCACGTGTCAGAAGTGCCCTTTAGCTGATAGCTGATGGGTGCAAGAGTCTGAAAACCTGGAACAACTCTGAGATGGAATGGCCCCCCAGAACCCCTGGAATCAGGCTGAGGTTAACCTCTATGGGATTTTGCTTGAAATCACACCCTGGCTGGCCTCCTCCTTTCCCTGCCCTCCAGACCCTTTCAGTTTCTCCAGGGAATGTTTCCCTAACAAACCCTCATCTCAAGGTCTGGCCCTTGAGATGGAAACTGTGACCTAAGTTTTTGTTTGTTTGTTTGTTTGTTTGTTTTTTTGGCCTTTTGGGGCCCCACCTGTAGCATATAGAAGTTTCCAGGCTAGGGGTCGAATCGGAGCTACAGCTGCCTGACTATGCCAGAGCCACAGCAACACAGGATCCGAGCCATGTCTGTGACCTACACCACAGTTCATGGCAACACCAGATCCTTAACCCAGTAAGCAAGGCCTGGGATTGAACTAGCGTCCTCATGGATCCTAGTTGGGTTCATTAACTGCTGAGCCACAAAGGGAACTCCCTGACCTAAGAATTTTTTAAGCAAAGGACATAAGGCAAGGTTTGGGAATGTCAAATAATGCCTCCTTGCATTGAGTAGGAACTTAGAATAAGGGGACTGTGTATGGATAATCTTATATGCAGGTGTTCTTCACACATCATCTCATTTAATCTGTATGACAGCCTGAAATGTAGGAATAGTGTTCCTATTTTATACATAAAGGAAGTGAGGTTTATTCTGAAGTTAAGTACTTTCCCTAAACCAGAGTTTCTCAGGGTGGCCTTGACAGATATGATAGCAGCAACAGCATCGTTACAAGAGCTAGGCTGGACACTATTCTCACATGGTCCTGCCAGGTAAGGATCTCTATCCCCATTTTGCAGATCAGGAGCCTGAGGCTCACCATGTGGAGGGCTAGTAGCAGTATCATTGTAGGATTTGAAGCCAGTACTCCCTGGCTCCCGGCCTGTACCATCCCCATCAAACCACACTGCCCAGCATGAGCAGCTTCTTTATGCAGCCCCCACAGCATTCTTATTGCAATAGGACCCTGGAAGACCATAGGCACCCCCAAACCCTGGCTGACTGGCTTAGCAGCCCCATGCTTTGAAAATCACAAGGGTGCTATCAAGGTGAAGCTGATCTGTCAAAGAGGCTTTGTCTCCTGGAGAACGCCCATGCCTCCATGTGCTGGCTAAGCACAAGATCAAGAATTTTCTGAGAATGAGGCAGCCTCTGCCCCAACAGGAAGCCATGCAAAAATGATTGCTAAATAACCAAGAACTGAACCATGTGCTAGATGCTGTTGGTACGTGTTATCTCCTGGAATTCCAAGGCAGAAACAGTGATTGTCCATGCCAACCACGATCCCCTTTTCTCCTCAGTTATAAAGCCCTGGTTTTAGCTAGGAAAAGATAGACCAGCTGAAATCTTTTTTACCTGCCTTCCTTGCAGTTAAAAGTAGTCTGTGACTGATTTTGGCCAACAGAATGGAAATCAGTTGCTCCGTGGGAAGGCTGGAAAACCTATTCAACAGGGAAAAGCAGTTTCAGTCTCCCCGCCACCCCCGCCATTCTTCTGGCTGCCAGCCTGGAATGCTGACGTGATGGCTGGAACTTTTTGGCCAACTTGGACCATGAGGTGACCTTGAAAATGAAAGCTGTACATCAGCCTGTGAAGAAGAAAGAGGGGATTCTACACTGTGATGTTACCATGGAATTACCTTTCTAGTGCTGGGTGGCCTTTATTAAACTTTATTTAAACCACTTTATTAAACCACCACGATTTTTAATGTCTCTCTTCTATTTACTTAACCTGAAGCATTATAAATTACCTTGATAATTCTTAAAAGGTAACTAGGAAGATTCAGAGTTGACTTATTTTTTTCACTCCTCTGAAATTAGGGCATTTGAGGGCCTCTAGGAAAGTCGGGTTGACTTTTTCAGCACCGAGGACACCCTGAAATGTCCTGAAGATGTGTTCTTGTCCCCATGGTAGGGAATGGTGGCTGACCATCAAGAATCAGGGTTGGTGTATGGTACCCCACAAGCGTGTTCTCCATGACCTCTCTCTGCTGTCTGAGGTTAAACCAAAAGCAAAAGTCTGCCTAGGCTTAACCTCGAAGTGAACAAGAAAAGATATTTAAATACTCCATTCAACAGGCTTCTTTCAGCTGTGGAAGCATTCACCACCATTAATTATGACATGATAATTATACAATGCGTGAAATATACCATGTAGATAAAGTATGCAGTTAAATAATTATCATTTTTCAGCAGTTCTTATGGGCTTATTCTGGGATAATGAGCAGGGTTAATAACGTTGGTAAATTAAACCTCCCTGGTTTCTGCGCCCATTGCCCAGGCATTTACCTTCCTGCACCCCAGTGTTCTCATCTGTAAGATATGAGGGGCGTGAACGAGATGCTCTCAGTAGCTTTGGATCTCATGGATCCGGCAGCTGAAGCGTGGCTTTTCTGGGCCCTCGGGGAGAGAGCAGACCATTTCCTCTGGGCTTTGGCTTGGAAAAGCGAGAAAGATCTTGACTCCAACACAGCACACTTTGTGCCTCCAGCACAAAACAAGCTCCCTATAGCAGAGGGGTTTAAATGGCATTATAGCAATCTTTTCTAGATGACAGCCCATGTTTAACGAGGGAATATGGAGAAGAGGCTGCCTGTGATCAGAGTGTCCAGCTGCTCCTCCCTGTGCCTGCCCATGGCCCCTAGGGCTCAGGGGAGCGGTATCATGGTACTTCTGTAATCCACTGATGGCACACCAGAAATGCTGAGCTCAAGGACCGGAAAATCAAGAAAAGTAAACATTTTTGCCGTACTTGTCCATTATCGGATTTACTTTTTGCTTTGGTTTTACCTACGATGTGAGCACAGGGGCTGAGACCTTGGGACAAAACATCCAAAGGTATCTCAGGGTATTTTGCCTGGAACTCTCAGCCTATGCATCCATGGGCTCTGTCGTCCTTGCCTGGACTCCAGAACCAAGCAGGCAGCCCCTTGGGATGACCAAAGCTACCAAGCCATGGTATGGAGAGCAGGGCCCACCCTTCTTTCTGGGTGTCCTCAAACTTGAGGCCAAGTTAGTTTGGCCTGCTGGAAAAGCCTCTGTCCTTCCTCTGGAGACCAGTGAGAATCTTCCACCAAAAGGGGACCTACATTGGGTATTAAGGGAACGGTCTTGAAAGAGAGAAAACCTAGTGATTTTCTTTGGGTATTGAAAGATGAACTTGGTTTTGTTTGTACCAGGAGCCAGAGGACCATCACCCAGGTGTTCCCCCCTCCTTTCAGGTATTTCTTTGTTCATGTGGAGGTAAAAGTGGCCAGGGCTAGAATCCTGGAGTTAGGGACCTTCCTTCTAACTCTAGTTCCACCATTTCCTTCACTTTCTTAGGCCTTGATTTTGTGTGTGTGTGTGAAAGGGAAATATCCCATCTACATTAATAAATATTTACTAAAGACCTTTTATGTGCCAGGCACTATGCTATGGTCCAGGGAGACGATGATGAATAAAAGAGCAGAAGGATGTTGCTGTATGCTGTCCAGAACTATTCCCCCACCCAAGGAAGGGCTGGCTGCCCCAGCTCCTGGGGGTGCTATGGGCTAAGGGGGCCCTTTGTGAGTCTTGTTAGCACAGAGCCACCTGGAACAAGGTCCTTCCCTTCCCAGGGTGGCCCCTATCCAAGGATTGACCAAATCCAAAGGGTGAAGACATGACCAGCTCAACCTAACCCATTTCTGTAGGGCCACTCCAGCCCCCAAGCTCCCAGAGGGGGTAGGACAATATCAAAACTTGGTTCTCCCTCCTCCTGTGCCTGCGGCTAGCCCCTCCCTTCTACAGGGTCCTTAACAGACATCCTGCCAGCTAAATCCATCTCGTAGTCTGCCACCAGAAAACCCAACCTACAACAAAAATGTCCTTCCTTCTCTCAGGCCACAACTTGGAGAAAGAAATGATAAAGTGATTTTATGAGGTCTGCTGAGAAAAGCAAACAAGATGTGTGTGAAAACACTTTCATAGCACTAAACTACCATCAGATCTGTGGGTTTCTTTTCTTTCTAGTGGTTTGAAGTGAGTCAAGTTGCTATATGAAAATCTCTCTCATTGCTTGGAAAGAAAACTTGCAATTCTGCCTTCCTTCCCTGTCTTCAAAGGCTCATTCTCAGTAGCCTGCAGGGGACACCCACCCAGACAGGTGTGACATCATCCAGATCCCCTCTGGGAGCATGGATGGAGGGTACTTCAGGTTCTCCAAGGAAATCTCTTGGCTCATGTCTGCCAAGTGCCTATCATTAGCGAAGCCCAATTCCAGAAGCCACAAAAAGGAGAGAGCCTCCTGACCCCAAGCCCAGCTGACAACTTTCCAAGTTCCCCAGTGCTATAACCGACTCTGCAGAAGCAGAATCTTTGGCTCCAAACCACTAATGAACTCCTTCTAGCTCCAGGTTTAATTAGTTTTCATTGCAATATTAATGATCCTAACAAACCATTTCAACTTTCCTGTTGCACAGCTGGAATTCTTTTATTTGGCATTTGGTCTCTTTATAAGAAACTCCCACATGCATCCTCCTCCCCTCCTGCCTCATCAAGAGGGAATAAGATCACATTTTTACTTTGCTTATCACTTTGGCCAGCCCGGGACAGTAGCTTTAATAATTTTGAAACTGGGAGCATTAAACACATCACAAACTGCCATACAAATAACATATAATATAACTCCAGGATTTTAATTACAGTGACTAATATATGTACCAATCCTAAAATCTCTATAGTACCATTAGGCCACATGCACAGACATTATTGGGAGGTTTAAAATTTGCACAAGGTATGTCATTAGTTGATCCAAGACCTTCTAGATCTAATTCTCGCCTGGGACTCAGAATTCATTTGTTGGGCACTTTGAACTACCCAGCCAGAAGCAGAACTATTTTCATCAGTGAGTATGAAAAATGATTAAACTTTGCTACTAGTTCAGGTTGGTTTGTGTTGAGGGTAGGTTTGGGTGCATGACCAAATAATTAGACATTTGCTGGTGAATTCTGAATTCTGATGTCTCTCTTTTCTCTGCTTTTCCAAAGCAAGAGAGAAGCAACAGCAAACTGTGTGATGGAGCTATACCCTGCCTGCTTCCAGAAATTCTCCAGCCCAGCCTAGATAGAAAGTAATCTGGATTTAAATGAGAATCTACTGGATTTTGAGTAAAGTGTTCTTCAAGGCAGAGACTTGGATGTGGGTGGAACCCCTGGGTGATGACTGGTAGAAGCTGAGGTAAGTCCTCCATTGGGCCCCTCTGAAGAAAGGCCAGCAGTTATGCTCTAAGTTCAAGGACACACAATGAACTCCAGCTCAGCTCAGCCAGCGTCAGTACCCAGTGTCCATGCTATATGGGCAGCACTGCTGAGCTTGCAGTGAGAGTCCAAGCTCAAAGATGCAGGCTATGTGATTTGGTCCCACTGCACAACTGGAAAGGAGATAAGGGACAGGGAGGTAAACTGGCCAGTGAGATGCAACAAGAAAAAGAGACAGTCATGAAGGTCCATGCTGGGGCTGGAGAGCAAACTCTTCCAGAATCTGTTCTCTAGTGCAGAAGGAGCTCTTCCTATTCTTCCAGCACTCACACAGGGAAGGACTTTAGTGCCCACACCTGGGGGAGCAGCTTCAGTCAGGATCACTGGCATAGCCTGCTTAGGAAAGACCCTCACCACAAAGTCAGCCAAGCTGGAAGCTCTCCTGTAACAATGCTCTCCAAACCAGCGTCCTTGCCCCTGGCATGGCCCTATCCCCCATGCCCTTGAACACACACACTTAGCCAGAAGATCCTTTTTTAAACTTAGACTGGACCATGTCTCTTTCCTGCTCACAACCTCTCAAAATCCATAAGTGCTGTCTGATACACAGACTAAGGGAACCTCAGGTCCCACAGGTCCTCATGAGACCTTTCCATTTCACTGCCCAGGACTTCAAAGGGGCCCCAGAGCCCCTAATACACTTATGAGATTTCAATCACCAAATAGAAAATGAAAAGGCGAAAAAGTCCCATGCACAAATGCAACTATAAAATGTTTCTAAATACAATTAACATGAAATGTGAAAGATATATATTTTTAAAAAAATATATTAAATATGAGTGAAGGAAATAAACAACAAGCTGAGAAATAAAGGGATATATCCTTTTACTGGATGAAAATTCTCAATCTTTTTAATACATTAGTTCCTCCAAAATGATCTATATATTTATTTCAATCACAAGTAAAATCCCAGAAGGTTTTATCTTTGTGGAAGCTGACAAATGATTCTAAATTTACATAGAAATGCAAAGACCTCGAGTAGCCAGGTCAATGTTAGGAAAAAAAGAGCAAAATTTAAGGTCTTACACCACCAGATTTCAAGACTTACAACGAAGCTATAGTAATCAATACTGTGTGGTTTTGGCATAAAGATAAATAAGAATACCTTAAAGTTTTCAGAAGGAGAAGGTAAAATTGAGTTTCCTACAAAGGAAGGAAAACCATCCATGCTTTTGACTGTTCATCAACCATCCCGGGTGCTAAAATATTATGAAGCAATGCCTTAAAAATTCTGATAGAAATTTTATTTTCAACGTGAAATTTGGTACTCATACAAACAGTGAAATGTGAGAGAATAAAGACATTTTTACAAACACCAAGATTTGGACAGCATCTTGCCTCATACTCCCATGTTTTACTTGAGAATGTACTCCATCCAAATAAAGGGAATCCACCAAAAGACCTCAAGGACCTGTTGGACAACAACAACAGAAGATCTAACATTTGCATCATTGGAGACTCAGAAGAGAAGAAAGAATGTAGGCTGAAAATTTTTCAAAGAAATAATAGCTAAAAACTTCTCAAATATAGTAAAAAACAAAACAAAATATAAACTGGCAGACACAAATAGCTGAGCACAACCCAAATAGTAAGTGATAAAAGAAATTCACACCAATATACATTATGAGTAAACTTCTAAAAATTAAAGACGAAGAAAAAAATCTTAAAAGCAACCAGGAAGAAATAACACTTTTCTTATAAGGAAACACCAATTCAAGTGACAGCAGATTTCTCACATGAAGATATGGAGTCTAGGAGGAAGTTGCATGCCATTTTTCTGATGCTTAAAGACAAGGACTTTCAATCTTGAATTCTATATCCAGTAAAATTATTCCTCTGAGAAATTTACAGCACTAAATTCTTATATTAGGGAAAAAATGACTGGTCTCAAATTAATAATCTAGGTCCTATCTCAAGAAGCTAGAAAAATAAAAACAAGATAAATCCAAAGCAAGTAGAAAGAGGAAAGTAAAAACAAGAGAATCAAAGAAATTAAAACAGGAAAACAATAGAAAAAATCAATGAAACCAAACAACTACTTTAAAAGTCAATAAAATTGGTAAACTGCTAGCAAGAGTGAAAGATAAACAACAGAGAAAACAGAAATCATCAATATCAGGAAGACAGGAGATTTCACTACCAACCTTGCTTGAAGCCATTAAAAAGATAATAATTAAATACTACAAACAACTTTACACTCATGAATAAACAACTTAGAAAAAAATGAATCAAGTCTTCAAAACAACAACTATAAAACTCAACCAAGGTGATATAGATTCCAGATATGCAATGTTTATTCAACATGCAAAAATTGATCAGTGTAATCCACCATAACAACAGGCTAAAGAAGAAAAATCATATGATTATGTCAATTGGGAGGGGAAAACACTTGATAAAAACCAGCATTCATGTAGAATAATTAAAAAAAAATCCCAGTAATCTTAGAATGGAGGGGAATCACCTCAACATTTACAAAAAGTCTACAATTAACACCACACTTAATAGTGAAAAATTGAACAAGGGAAGGATATCTGCTCTCACCACTCCTCTTCAACATAGTTGGAGTTCTAGCCACAGCAATAAGGTAAGAAAAAGAAACAAAAGGCTTACAGATTAAAAGTAAAGAAATAAAATTGTCCCTATTTGCAGATGACATAATTGTCCACATATAAGAGGAAATCCCACACACAAAAATTAGAACTAATAAGTGAGTTAATAAAGATTGAAGAATATAAAAATCAACACACAAAAGTAAATTGCATTTCTACATACACAAATGAACACTTTGAAGCCAAAATTAAATACACAATACCATTGATTATGGCTCCAAAGAAAATGAAACACTTAGGTATAAACTTGACAAAGTATGTACAGGTTCTATATGCCAACAATTATAAAATATTGAGGAAGGAAATCAAAGAAGACCTAAACAAATGGGTTTATGGCTTCAAAAAACACAACATAGCGACCTGGTTTCTGGCTTCTGCTAGATCCACCTTGATTGGACCCAGTGCCCAGTCTCCATCTCCCTGCCTGATCTGCTCCATCCTTACTTCTTTACTTCTGCACCAAGCCGTAAAGGAGACCCACCGACTAAGAGGCCCTGGAAGATGTGTCAGGCTTCTCTGGCAAGGTATTCAATCAGCCCGAGTTAAACACTTGTTAGGTATCTTATCTTAGGTGGTCTCAGCAGAGATCAAGTTGAAGGCTGATGCAGCTAGTTATATCTTGGAAGTATCCTGGGGATGTGGAGTAGGAGCAAGGAATTGGGCAGAGGAAACATGGGAGGCAACCCAAAGTTGTGTTATGTGTTACCCTCTGTTAAGGGGGACTGTGGCTCCATCTAGCCAGAACCTTCTGAAGAACTTTTTGAAATTCCTTTGGGAATTGTCCTCCTGGAAATCAGGTGAAAAGCAGCTCATCTTTTGGCTGACCCCTTCACAGGTCAAGGGTAGCCCTGAGTACACAGAATCCTGAACATAAGGACTACACTTTCATGAGTGCTCCATGCATCCTCACAGGTACTGCCACATGCCTTGGCCAGGTGATGTGGGGTCCAGGGCAGGGGGAGAGGAGGTCCCTGCAAGGCTTGTTTGTTACAGGTGGAGGCAGCAGTGACTAGGACAAGAGTTAGAGATGGATGGATTGGCTCAATAGTTGTCCAACAGCACGGAAGGTGGGGGCACCAGGCTCTGGAAAGTATCAACAACCATGACACAGTCCTCATTCTTGAGCAGCTCAAGGCCTCTGGAGGGAGGCCATTGCCACATCATTGTCTCTGGAGAATGAGGCACCCCTTCTGTCCTCTCATTGCACTCACACTTCCTTTATCACATGGCATCATGGTTGTTGTCTTGTCTGACATCCCTCAGACATCAACTCCATGAGGGAAAGGGCTCCCATTTAGACTAGCACACACTGCTGTCCTCAGCGCAGTGCATGGAGTCACTGGCAGAAGCTTCAGCTGAGGAAAACAGGACCCAGAGGAGTGCAGTGATGGGCCCAAGGTCTCATAGGCAGTTCAATCCCAGGCACTCTGGCTCCAGAGCTTGGGTCCTGGACCATGACCTTCATCATCCCCAGGGAGAGCAATCCGGGAGTGCTGTGTTCACTGCAAGGGCCGGGAAGAGGCTCAGGGCAGTGTGCGTATGGGAAGGGCAAGGTGCAGTGGAGCAGAGAAGGGACCCATGGAAGGAGGAGGGGAGAGATGAAGAGAAGAAGAAGAGAGAGAGAGGAGAGATGAGGGAGGAAGGAGGGGTGAGGGAAGGAGGCAGGACTGAGGGGGGAGGAGCCAGCAGCTAGAGCAGGGCCCCAGCGCTGGAACGCAG
Organism: Sus scrofa; assembly: GCF_054392235.1. Classification (NCBI taxonomy): domain Eukaryota; kingdom Metazoa; phylum Chordata; class Mammalia; order Artiodactyla; family Suidae; genus Sus; species Sus scrofa. The sequence goes on from NC_139396.1 coordinate 112,069,959, forward strand.
GGCCTGAAAGAGGAGCGGTGATCCTGAGGCTGCCATGTGGGCAGGGCTGATTCAGAGGGGCCCTGATCCAGCAGGGGTGCGAAATCATCAACACATTGGGTCAGGGAATGTGACAAAACCAGAGCTGTCGCTGGCATGGGCCACTGTGTGAAGGGGGCCTAAAGCAGGGAGCCTGAGGCAGCGGGAGTGGCCAGGAAGCACCTGCAGAGACCCAGGGGAGCAAAGTATGGCCCAAACTGGGGGATGCAAGGGAATCATCAAGACCTGGTAGGATTCCGAGAGAGAAAGAGGGGCGGGAGGAGGCAATAGAAAGTTCCAGGCTTCTGTGAATGAAGGATGGCGGCCTTCCCACCCCCAAATTGCAACAACCATTTAATGAGTGCCTGTACGTGCTGGGCTCTGGACCAGGCCCTTGAGATAGAATCTAGCTTCATAATTACAACGATGCCGCCAGATGGGTTTGTCCCTCCTCATTTTCCCCAGAGGGAAGCGTCAAGGAAATCCCATGGGCAGGGAACAATGGCAGGGACAGACCCGGGGGGTCCTGTGTGGCTCCAGAGCCTGTCTTCTCTCCATGCACCATGAAATTACACTCAGGTCCTCTCACTCAGCATAGAGCACGACACGGTGACAGCTGACCAGGCTCTATGAGTGTCATAGTGGCCGAGAGCCAAGCTACAAATCACGCCACGTCACCACGAAAGCCAAAATAACCAGCGCCTCTGTGTGGTCTGCTTACCCCAGCTGTCTTAGCTCAACCGGATCTATTGACGATTCACTAATCCAGCCGATAGCTGGGCACTGACCCACATACTCGGCCGAGGCGGAGATGACACGCAGCCTGTTCCTGAGCCCTCGGCTTTGCCAGAGGTAGTTCACTGTGAAAGACTCTCCTTCAGGAGCAGCAGCATTTGCCTGGTCCCAGGTGGCGGGGGGCCGTGGGTGGGGAGCGCCCTGAACAGCAGAGCAGCAGGCACCCCAATGTTCGCATCCCTCTGTTACAAATCTCTTCTCAGGCTGCCTCATTTGACCTGCCTGTTGATGGCCAGCTTGGTGAATTTCATTTGTGACAACAAACGGCAGTGGCTGAATGCTGCCCCCCCCCCCAAGATATGTCCGTGTCCTAATTCCTAGAACCTATGAATGTGATCTTATTTAGAAAAAGGGTCTCTGCCGATAGAATTAAGGATCTTGTGATGAGAAGAGAGTCCTGGCGTGTCCTTACATCCAATGACAAGTGTCCTTTTATAAGAGAAAGGCAGAGGGAGATTTGAGACAGAGGAAGGGCGGCAATGTGATCACACAGATTGGAGTGACATAGTCACAAACAAGGAATGAGCCCAGCCTCTAGTAGCTGGAAGAGGCCAGGAAGTAACCTCTCTAGAACCATCAGAGAGAGAGGCCCTGCTGACCCCTTAATTTCAGGCTTGTGGCCTCTGGAAAAAAAAAAAAAAGTCTGTTGTTTTCAGCCTCCGAGTGAGTGGTCATGTGTTAGAGCAGCCGCAGGAAAGCAGCCCTTGGGCTGACTTGTGCTCCCTATTGTCCAGCAGGAGTTGCTATTTGCAGGAGAATTCATGATCTCATCCCTCAGGCCCACGAGCCCGACGGGTCCTGCTCTGCCCTTGGCTGGAAAGGGAATCCCGAGGTTGCATCTGCCTCTCGGGTGTGGAGCTCCGGGCAGAGCAAGATGAGAAATGGGCCTATTTATAAATGAACAGAGCCAGTGGGCAGGAGTGAGGTCGGCCGAGGGCTTCACCAAGGTCAGAGACCCAGTCCCTTGTGGGGGGAAGGGGGGGGGCGTTGCAGAGAAGGGCCGGGCTCCAGAGGAAACTGGGGGCGGGAGCACTCAGGCCTCTCTGAGCAGCAGGACCATGGTCCGTTTCTGAACAGCCTGATGCAGGAATGTCCAGTTGGCTTCCAAGTCATATCTGGTGTCTCGGGCGAAGGGCAGGCCCAGCTGGGTGGGAGCAGATTCTTTCCCACTGCCTCATTGCCGCTCCAAGAAAGGAAGTGTAAGTGCATGGGGCAGGCACCCTGCACGCAGCCGGTGTCCTCTCTGGGGGTGGTTGTACCTTCCATGCTCATGCCACCTTGAGGGGGATGCTGTCACGGTGAGTGAGCCGTGATGCTCCCCTTGTCTCTCACTGTAAAGTCCACCGTCTCGGCAGGGCCAGGTTGGGGGGACTTACTGGTGGTGTTTCTGTCCCATGGAGGGTGGGGAGCTATGTGGCAGGGCCAGGGATGGGGATGGACAGGGACTCTGCTGATTAGAGGCTGAGTGGGACCAGGGTCTATAACCAGCGTGGCTGGTGCCTGGCACAGCTGTCCAGAGGAAGTCACAGCACACAGGCTGCTTTACCTGGCCCTCCAGCAGGCCTGCACCAAGGGGTCTTAAGAGCTAGCAGAAGGCTTTCCTCCAGATCAGGAGCAGCTTCTGACCCAGCTGGGAGGACTACCTCTATCACATCCATGACTATATCATGGCTCTGAGTCTTGTAAGTCTTTTAGTACTTCTCCCTGTAAGAATAAATTTCTGACTAAGTGACTGTAGCGGGAAGAAGAATGGGAGCAGATTTATCTGCTTGGGTGCAGAGGCACAAGCTTTAGTAAGCCTTAAATCTCCGCTCCATCTCCTTCTTGCTGTGTGACCCTGGATAAATCACTTAACCTCTCTGAGCCTCATTTCCCAGTTTGTAATATGGGGAGAATTCAGCCCACTTTGCCAAGCTGCTGGGAGGTTAGATGTGACAGTACATGTGACCGAAGCTCTAATCCCCACCCATAGACCCTGGGCTCATTTCTCGGGTCTTTGGACATCTTTTCTTTTTCTTTTCTTTTCTTTTTTTTTTTTAGGGCCACACCCACAGCATACAGAGGTTCCTAGGTTAGGGGTTGAATCAGACCTGCAGCTGCTGGCCTACGCCACAGCCACAGCAACACCAGATCCGAACCTCGTCTGTGACCTACACGGCAGCTTGAGGCAACGCTTGATCCTTAACCCACTGAGCAAGGCCGGTGATAGAACCCAAGTCCTCGTGGATACTAGTGGGGTTCATTACTGCTGAGCCATGACGGGAACTCACAGATGTCTTCTTTTCTGTTCAACCTTTATCCTTGAGAAAGTCTGCTGGAGCTACCGGGGGCCCCGTCTACCCCAGCTGGGCACCTGTTCACGTGGAATGCTCAGCACAGCACTATGAACCCAGTGCTGGCCTCTGTCTGCTGGGAACACTCACAGGGACATTCATTCAACCCACGTGGTACTGACAAGGCTCAGGTACCTGCAGCCCGCAGACCCCCTCCTCTACCCTCCTCCCCTGACTCTGGGCTCTGGCCCAGCTGGTCATGGTCAGAAGACCCAGATTCCAAGCCTGAAACCAAACCTGTATCTTTATCACTCATTTGTCAAGCCCTGTCTTTCCCGCAAAAAGTCTGGCTGTGACCTTCTCAAGGTTAAGCTTCATTTGAAATACATACAGAATCTGCATATGGTAGGGATTGTCCACGGAAAAGGACTTACCACCTCCATTACGGGGCTGAGGGACACTGCTGCATGCTGTTTATGTGGCCTTGGGCAGGTCATATTCTCCTTTCACTTTCTTCATCTTTAAGATGGGTGTAATTTTATCTATGCCTCAGAGTGACTGTAGGTTGATCGGTAATCACCTGGCCTGGCCTCTGCCACAGTTAACATTGGGCCCCTCCCCCACTCTTGACCCAAGCCCAGCTTTGCACGAGTACAGTGGTGTGGCTCTGGCCCCAGACACAGGAGCAAGCCGGCTCAGATGAGACCCAAGGAAGCATGAGGGGCGTTACCTCCACTTCCTGGGTGCTGACAGTCCCAGCAGGGGCCCACCACAGAGGGAGAGATAAGAGGGTATCAAATGCCAACGAGGTCTCTCCAGGGTTTAAGGGAGATGCCATCATGCCTGTGCCGAGGGAGCATCCTCCCACTGAACCAGACCACCCAACACAGGCGCACACATAACCCACCATTGCCCGACTCCGGAGCATCCAGTGTGAGGTCGGCCAATCATCTTCTGCCCCCATGTCCACTTGGTTGTCAAAACCTGCTATTGCCCAGTGCCTGCTTCCTTCCGAGGCCCCCTGTGCTGCATGGTCAGGTCCTTGCTGTACCTGCCATGCCGTTTTGCAGCCTCCTAGAGGCCCCCCGCCTCTTTATTCTGCCCCTCATCCTGCACCACACTCAGTCTTCTTGGCAGCCAGCTCAGAGAACTTCTGCTTCCGACCTCAAAGCAGGGCAGTTATGCGAATCTGGACACTGCCCTTCAGCCTGCAGTATAGATAGAAGCTCCAAGAAGATTTAGGCTTGGTGCCTGGATTTTTCTTACCACCATGAGACTGAAGAAACAGATACCACGCCCTTAGGTTCAAGGGTCCCAGAGAAGAGCTCCAGCACCCACCCGGGCCCCCCGCCTCCCCAAGCCCAGGCTCTGCCCAGGAGCTGGCACCTCACATACCCTACATCAGCAATGGGCTTTTCCAACATGCACGCGGGCACACTCCACATGTGTACATCTCCACAGCAGTAAAGAGGTGGGAGGAAAGAAGGGGCTGTGCCCCCAAGTGTCCATCCTGGAAGAGAAACTCACCTTCATGCGTGGCTGGATACAGTTCTTCCCACACGCACATAAGGGCTCCATCACCTACAGCGTAATCTCCATCAGCTCCTCCAGGGCTCCTAGGGATGCGCTGCCCAGACCGTCCCCCCCTGCCCCCTGCAGCACCAGGCTGCAAGGGAGAGAGGCAGTAGGGGAATGGCCTGTCGGGTGGGAGGGTCCACTCTGTCTCTGAGGGCACAGCTGGAGCTACAGTGAGCTCAGCCAGCCCAGGAGAGGTGGGCTGGTCCTCCCCACAGCCCCCAGATCCTGGAAGCTGAAGAAGTTTGTCAGCCTGGCTGGGAACAGGTGCCACATCATCCCTGAAGCCTGTAGAGGTTCCTGAACCCCACGGGCCCCTGGAATAGAATGACGAGCCCTTCCCTGGAGGTGGGGAAGGAGTCCGGATCCCACTGGCAGTTCCCGCAGCAGAGGCCACTGTCAAAGCATCAGCATCACCAGGACCTTAATAGGGAGGCACATTCTTGGGCCCCACCCCAGACCCATGTTTAAAATCCCCCCTCCCTAGACTTAAGGTGGAGGCCTCCCCTGCCCCTCAATACTACCCCCCTGGTCCTCACAGCCAGCTTCTGTGTCACCCATGCACTTGCCCACATTGCTGCTGCTGGGGAGCGGACACCCAGGCAGCCGAGCTCCTGGGGCCATGCTGTATTCCCTCTGGCCTCTAGTGTTACTGACCATGACACAGGCCTTGCCAGGAAGGAGTAGAGGCACGATTTGAACTCAGACCTGGGTCCAGGTGCGGACAGCTGTAAATCCATGTGAGCCGAGAATAGCCTGGAGGATTATAAGGGCAAACACTCGGGCCCACAGCGGGGAAACGGGGGTGGGTCAGTTCACCAGGCCCCCATAGAGATGCCTTCTGCCCCCGGAGAAATCCCACTAATTGCCCTCATACATTAATCAGATTTGCAGAACAGTAGCCGGGACAACAGTACACTTAGGAAGCTCACCTGAGCCTCTCAGCGGCTCTGGCCACAAGGGGAGGTCAAGGGTGTTCTGAAGGTCCCACAGTCCCCAGTGAAGGGACAGTACAGTCCTGCCATGCCACATGGTGGGGGTGCAGGGGAGATCTCCTTGGGAAAGGGGAGAAGCTATGGCCAGTGGTCTGGACCCAGCTGGTACTGGTGATACCTGAGGCATCTGACAGAGTAGATGATGGGTTCAGACAGCAGGAATCCCCAGGATGGGGGGCCTCTCACCTGCCACACTGTGAGTGTTGGGTCCCTTCTCCCCATCCAGCTGGTAGGGACAGATCTGAGGATGAGGTTGGCAGGGCCTGCCTCCAAGCGTGACCAGGCCTGGGAAAAACAGGCAGGAGAGAGCCATTGTCATCAGACAAAGAGGTGATTCGGACAAAAAGTTAAAAACTAACTCCCATGTACATAAAAAAATGTCAAGACAAATTAAATGTGTGTAGGCCAAGTACCTTGGATAGAATCCCAGCTCTGCTTCCTGAAGCCCTCTGACTGTGGGCAAAGAGCTGGACTTATCTCATCCCTGGTTTCTTGGCTGCAGGAGGCTGAATGGTGGCCCCAGAAATGTATGTCAGCATCCCAACCCCAAGAACTTGGGAATATGACTTTACTTGGAAGGAGTCTCTGCAAATATAATTAAGGATCTAGAGATGAATAGGTCATCCTGATTAGCCAGATGGGCCCGAAACCCAGTGACAGAGTCTCCTTTTAGAAGCCCTTGGAGGAGAGAGACATACAGAAAAGAGAAGGCTATGGGAAGATGAAAGCAGAGGTTGGCATGATATGGCCACGAGCCCAGAAACACCTGGAACCACCCGAAGCTGCCCCAGCACTTGAGGACAGCTCAGTCCTGCCGACAACTTGACCTCAGATTTCCAGGCTCCAGAACTCACAGAGAATAAATGTCTGCGGCTTTAAAGCCCTCCATGAGTGTTGGTTTGTTACAGCAGCCACAGGAAGCATTCATAAAAGAAAGGATGAGAAGATCCAACAAGAGAGGAGAGGATCAGCATAGGTCATGTGCATTTATACAAAGGAATAGTGTGCAGCCATGCAAAGAAGCCTATGGACAGTCATTCAGAAGGAGGCAGGTGTTCACATTATAACATCAAGCTGGAAATAAACAGAGTCCCAGAATGCTACACTGTAAATGTATATGAATCTAATTTTGATTTTTAAAGTATGCCAAAACAGGGGATAATAACATTGCCCCTCTCTGAGCCATAAGATGCCATGTTCTTTATTTTCCTCTTTGCCGTTTTCAGTATTTTCCACATTTCTTCTCAATGAGTACGAGTTTTATTATCAGAAAATAAAAGAGCGGGTCTAAAAATCTTCTTCCTGCAATTGTCACATTATTCAATAAGAGTCACCAGAGGCCCACTTCCTTTCCATCTATAAACTCATCCTTACAACAGCCCCAAGAGAAGCTCAGCTGTGATTCCATTTCGTAGGTGAGAAAACCAGGCTTCAAGAGGTGAATGGTAACCAAAGAGCCATTCTCTGGCCAAGGCTGGGAAAGGACACAGTCTGCCTGCCTTCTGAGCCTTGCGTGGAACGCCACACTCCCCTCACCCACAGAGACAGCCACCAGGCTGTCTTCACCTTCCTCTCCTGACCACACCCAGGACGTGGCCTGTCCTTCAAGTCAGAGTGACTGATCAAAGTCCCAAGTGCCCTCTGGGCAGAGATAAATAACAGAGAGTGAGATCCTGGGATTCCAGTTTCCTATGTTTAAATGAAATGAAAGATAAATCATTTCGGCTAACTGTTTTTACCTGGCTGCAGGAAATGATGCATCGCCATCTTTTAAAAGAAAATTAAGCCTTTAATTCCATGGCACGTGTAATAAAATGGCACTTCAGCTCTCTGCCCTGAATATATGGCCCGTCGTGTCCTAATTTACTATTTCAGTGCTGCCTGAAATGTTCTGAAGTTATTAATGTGGCAATATATTCATGAACCAAACCTGGCCTTCAAATACTGTTGAACCGCTCGATTAACACAACGGATGGCCATGCTGGAGCCAAAGAGGTGATATCCAGAGGTGGGCCCCTTGGCCTGGGGGCACAGCTGGCCCTGCCTTGGAGCGCCTCTGTGAACCCGAGCCTCGATTTCTTCCCCTGGAAGTTGGAGACCGTGGTACCTCATTCACAGGTGCAAGGAGCCAGGTTCGGATCTGTACCTGGATCTCCAGCAGCACCACCCTCTCATTCCCTGCCAAGAATGCCTCAGATGCCACTCTCTTTCTTTCGATTCTCTCCTGGTCCACAGGAGAGCTGTGAGAGTGTCCACACGCATACAAATGCTTAACGTGTGTGCGTGCTCACTCACAGGGCGGCGGGGGGCGGGGGAGACATCCCGAGGCTCTGAGCTGGCACATCCATCCATCGTACTTTGAAAAGCAGGCCTTTATGACCAGGGAACTGCCCAATGATCCATGCAAAGATATACTGGGGCGAGGTTTCAACGTAAGACAAAGGACAGGGGCCTGGGGGCTTCTAGGCCCATGTTCATCGTCTCCTGCACCTTGCTCCTTTCCCGGGGGACACGCGAGGCCACCATCAGCTGACCTCCTGAGCCCTCCCTGCTGGCTCCAATTGAAAGAGCCACTGATGTGAGCATCTGGGTGAGGCCATTTGAATGAGAGCCCTTTGTTCTGCAGAAACTTCCAAACAGGCTCAAATATACTGCCAGGATCTCTGAGGTCAGAGACTTCAGATCCTTCCCTGGGACCCTCAGCAGGGGTGCCCAATCCCCTGAGAGGTTCGAGGCAGCTCTATGTCCTCTCCAGACAGAGTCTCATCTGTTTCAGTGAGAAGGAGTTGGAATAATTCATTTAGCTTTCAGAAAACTCATGAGGGGAATAATTGCAAGCCTATGTTTGGAGGGAAAGGCAAAGATGAATTTCTCAAAGGTGATCCTTTAGCAGTGGGCATGCACCAAACTCCCTCTGATTATCCGAGCTGGTGGCCCAAGGGAGAGGCGACAGCTACAGCTCAGACTAATTTCCTTGGGGAGCCAGACTGCTGGGGCAGCCGAGACAAGTGCCTTGAGCGAATTATTTAGATAATAATAGCACCTATCCCATAAGATTGTTGTGATTATTAAAATGAATCAATGCACGGCGACCAGTCATATAGAAGCAGTCACTACCTGTTAGCTGTGGAAACAGCCCACTGCACAGTGGCTTCCTAAAACTCAAGCTTCCCATATGTGGATATAAGTACTTGGCACTGGAAGTCTTGTTTGGATCTCCGCTTCCTCATCCCTCATGTCCAAGCATCCAGAGCCAAATTTCTATCCCAAATGACCTCTTCCCTCCCTCCCCGAGCCTCCAGGCCACCATCTCTCTCCCCAGAACCTCTACCACGTCCTTCTGACTGGCTCTGCCCCCCATCTCATCTTACAACATCCTATTTTCCATGCAGCAGCCAGAGAAATTTTTAAATTTATTTTTATTGAAGTATAGTTGATGTATATATTATATAATATAGATAGACAATACAGTAATATGCAATTTTTAAAAGTCATATTCCATTTGCAGTTATTATAAAATACTGGCTGTATTCTCCATGTTGTACAATGCAACTTGTAGCTTATTTTATACCTAACAGTTTGTACCTCTTAATCCCGTACCCTTAATTGCCCCTCCTCCCCTTCTTCTCCCCACTGGTAACCACTAGTTTGTTCTCTGTATCTATGAGTCTGCTTCTTTTGTTCACTTATTTGTTGTATTCTTTAGATTCTACATATAAGTGATATCATACAGTATGTGTCTTTCTCTGTCTTACTTCATTTAGCATTATACCCTCCAAGTCCACCCACGTTGCTGCAAATTCCATTCTTTTTTATGGTTGAGTAATATTCCAATATGTATGTATCACATCTTCTTTATCCATTCATCTGTTAATGGTCATTTAGCTTGCCTCCTTATCTTGGCAACTGTAAACAGTGCTGCCATGATTTTAAACGTTCATCATTTCTTCATGGCCCCATCATGAAACCCACCACTGGATTCCTATAACACTGAATAAAATGTAAACTCCAAGCCCCACACATCAAGGCTCCACATGGCCTGGTCCTGTCTGCTCTCTGCTCTCATCTTGAAACCCCATTCCCAAGCCCTAAATATAAGTTCCATGAAATCAGGGATTCTGTCTTATTCACTGCTGTATCCCATCACCTGGCCTGTGGTGGTTACAAAACAAATGCTTCTAGAATAAATGAAGGCTTCAAAGCCAGGCAAACTAACCATACTGCATTGTACCATTGGACAGAAGAATAGAGACTGATAACAATAAACCCTTAGGCTAAGCTAGTTTCAATCCGTCCTCCTAAATTGGGAACCTGTGAGGCTCAGAGGGCTAAAGAAAGAGTTTGTACACATCTAGCCTATATCCCTAAGGCGGCCAATATGTCCTCAGGGGAGGTGGCCCTAGAGGGACCACTGCATTCAGCTACAAAGGCGATGGGCTGCACAAACCCAGGAACAACACTGACATAGAACAAGGCTCCTAGGGTTTTCAGATGGGTCAGTGCAGTGACCTTTGGACCCTCCTACCTGCTCTATCAGGGGTGAGCCCCCAGTAAGTCCCCTCCCTCGGCTTTGCTCAGGCTCAGCTGTGCCCCTTTGTCCTCATTTGGTTTTATCCTTAAGAATTCTCAGACTGGAGTTCCCGTCGTGGCTCAGCGGTTAACAAACCTGACTAGCATCCATGAGGACACAGGTTCGATCTCTGGCCTCCCTCAGTGGGTTAAGGATCCAGCATTGCCATGAGCTGTAGTGCAGGTCGCAGACACGGCTCGGATCTGGCGTTGCTGTGGCTGTGGTGTAGGCCAGCGGCTACAGCTCCTATTGGACCCCTAGCCTGGGAACCTCCATATGCCACAGGTGTGGACCTAAAAATACAGGTGAAAAAAAAAAGAGAAAGAAATAAAAAAAAAGAATTCTCAGACCAATAAACCTGAGAACAATACAAACGATCATTGCCAGGTGACGAGGGAGGATGGAGTCTCTGGGGCTTCCAGTCTGCACACCCTTGAACTCATCATTTTTCTGAGCCTCAAGCTCCCAGCCTATAGAGATGCTCACAACATTTTGCCTGGGCTGAACTGGATACCCGCAGGGCAGGGCTGATGGAGCAGTGGCAAAGCCCATACCACATGACAGACTCAAACACGCCATTTCCACCAGTGTGAGAAGCTTCAGTGTGACTTGAGCCATTACATCCTGCTTTCCTTTACTCACATATGAAGTTACCATGACTCCTTCTTGCACATGAGGCCACTTGGGGCTCAAAGGTTCAATGGCTGCCCAAGTTCCCACACTGCTGGTGGTAAGACAGTGGCTTACCCTGGCCGTACAGATGGGCCCTACAGTTCCTGCAAGGCAGCCGTGTTCTCAAGACCATAAGACATAGGAGTCAAACACATAGATCGTGAGGACTCGGAGGCTGTCATGCTCAGGTCTGCAAGTCCAGACTCTTCCCTGTCCCACTCCTCTCCCCACCTGCCTTCTAGTTGGCTCTGGGCGGGTCTGTCCCTGTGCCTGCAGTTGAAGGGGAAGAGGGTGGGACTCCTGAACACAAAATCCCTGCCCTGTAACTGAACTTAACTGTCAAGTCCCAGTCTGAAAACCTGGGACACACTGCTGACAGTCCTGATGACAGCTCAGTTGGAGGGCAGTTATATTTAGCCACATGCTTGACCTACGATGTTATCAGGAGCAGGACAAAAAGGTTGGGGAGGGGGAGGGAGGTGGCAGAAAGAACCCCCACCCTAGCTGCCCCAGACGTGCAGACTTGATGAACTGCTCAGGAAATTTCCACTTTCTGAACACATCTTTTTTCCCAATGTTAGGGAGTTTTGCAATTTGCCCAGGGCTCTCAGCTGGAGGTAGAGGCTGAAAGCCATCAGCTTCTTTGCAGCAGGAGGAATTTCAGCACAAGGGAGTTAAGAATCATGTTGGCCATGAGTCACAAGCCAAGCTTTCCTCCTGCACCCCTGGGTGCTCACAACAGTAGGAGGGGGTCTGTACGAGCAATGCATGGGGACCTGGGCCATTGGCAACAGGAATCTGAATCCCAGATAATGATGTTTCCCACCTCATGGAGTTTTTGAAAAGATCAGATGAAACATAACATGAAAAGTATATAGCACAGGAGTTCCCTTGTCGCTCAGCAGAAACAAACCTGACTAGTATCCATGAGGATTTGGCTTTGATCCCTGACCCGCTCAGTGGGTTAAGGATCTGGCATTGCTCTGAGCTGTGGTGTAGGTGGCAGCTGCAGCTCCGATTCGACCCCTGCCTGGGAACTTCCATATGCCACGGGTGTGGCCCTAAAAAGACAAAAATTCTTTAAAAAAGTATGTAGCACAATAAACATTGTGCCTGTTTTGGCCCTTCTCTCAATCCTCATAACCCATGAGGTAGGATTTAGCCAATTTATTCCCATTCTACAGATGAAGAAACTGAACGCAACACTCAGAGAAGGTGATTTGTCCAAACTCTCAACGGGGGTCTCAGCAATATTCGTGTTGCAGACACATCGATATTTCCATCTCTGGGTTTGACCTGTGTGTTCAATGGTCCAAGAAAATCAAGGTTGGGGGCTGGGGTGATGGTGCTAATTTCCCAGAAGCAATCTTACCTCTGCTCTTTGAAGTGTCACGAAATTGGCTGGAGACTGCTCCCGTCAGCAGCACTGCACAAGGCTGCTGAAAGCACTTTTAGCACCTGATTAAAAAGGAGCCTTATTTTCCTGTGCAATTACCAGCCTGCCTCTCATGATCTCATCCCAAAGACGAGGAAGAAAAATGATGGAAGGCTGGCCTCCAGATGCTCACCCCGAGAAACACTGAATGACTTGGGCAGCAGCAGCCAGAGCTGCAGGGCAGCCAGCAGGCCTGGCCATGGGGGTCAGCTGTATCCTTTCCAGCTCCGATGGAGATCCTATATATGCTCTGCATCCAGCTGTGACCTGGTCCTTGGGGATTTGAGGATGAAGCACAAGGAAGAAAGAACTAGCTTGACTTGAAGTTCTCTTGTGGGAAGGTCATCCCTTTCATTTTTCAAAACAGCACTGCCTACCGGCATTTTAGCCTTGGGGTATATTAAAGGAAACAGAGACTCAGGAGATAACCTTTTTCCAAATGGCACACAGCCAGGAGTTTAGCAGAAAAGGATTCAAACATAGGGCTCTGCCCTAAACACCTGCGTTACACCGTGCCATCTCATAACATTCCTGGTTGCACCTGCATTACACCATGACGCCTCATAACATCCCTGGGTTACCTTTAAGAGTGGTCTGTTCACCTGGCCTTGCTCCCTCTGGTTCCACAGTGGGTAACAGGAAAGGTGCCCAGCCCTAAGTGTGGCTGAAGACACCCATCCCCATTTGTCCTGTAATCGTGCCACCCCAAGTGCACTCCACACCTGGTCTCAGTCATAACCAGGATGAACTCCTATGACCCACAGTAGTAAGGAACCATAAAAAGGAAATACTCAGGGAGTTCCCGTCGCGGCGCAGTGGTTAACGAATCCGACTAGGAGCCATGAGGTTGCGGGTTTGCTCCATGGCCTTGTTCAGTGGGTTAAGAATCTGGCGTTGCCGTGAGCTGTGGTGTAGGTCGCAGACGCAGCTCGGATCCTGCACTGCTGTGGCTCTGCTGTAGGCCGCCGGCAACAGCTTCGATTAGACCCCTAGTCTGGAAACCTCCATATGCTGCGGGAGCGGCCCAAGAAATGGCAAAAAGACAAAAAAAAAAAAAAAAAGGGAAATACTCAGTGCTGCCAAAGATGTGGTCAAACAGGCAGGCTTGCTCATTGTGGGTGGCTATGAAAAACAATTTGGCAAGATGTTTACATACAGGGCTTGATAATATGCATCTCAGCCATCACACATCTGCAAAAATATCTTAAGTCAGTAGGTCCAAACAAACATCTTCATCACAGCATTTCCCAAGAGCCAAATACATTGAAATTCTATAGTGGGAAATATTAAGCCTTTAAAATTGTTTCAGAAGAATTCATAATAACATGGAAATGCTTTTGTTATAAAGTTTAATGTCAAAAGAAGGTTATGAAATTGTCCAGATGTGATCTCAATTATGTTTTTTTTTAAAGTGAATTAATAGATGGCACACAGGACTTATGGGTGGAGGTTTGCTTTTGGTTTTGTTTTTAAATAACAAACTTTATTTTTTAGAGTAATTTTAGGTTCACAACAAAACTGAGTAGAAGGTACAGAGCTTTCCCATGTAGCCCTACCCCACTCAAGCATAGTCTCCTCCCTATCAACTTCCCTGGGTGGGTTTTTCCCTATTCCCCCCCCCCAAACACACACACACAAAAAAAAACCCCTGCCAATTTGTTGATGAAGGGAGGGAGACCATTTTAATGCTTTCTCGACCCCAAACCCTCCCCCAAAGACCAGATTCAAGCCAGCCTCCACAGGAAACCTGCTTGCTCACTGTACTTTAGACAAGTTTTCCTGGCCACCACTGACTGCCCCCTGACCTACAGCCTTGGAGCCTGGGCAGAGATTCTCTGGCTTTACAACACGCACACACACACACACACAGATGCACAAAGACATACACACACACACACACACACACAGACACACACACACTGGTGCAGGTGTTAGGGGCAGAGTGGAGGTTTGGGGAGGATATGACCCGCAATGCTGGCCTCCAGCCAGCAGGGGGCACGGTGCTGAGCCTAGGTGGGAGCCAGGCCTGTGCAAGCATCTCAGCGTCTCCAGTAGCCAGAACCAGAGAAGCACATGCTGAATGAACAAGTGGATGCCTCTCTAAGCCCATTTTTGGCACTATTTGAAACTTCAAATCGGGAATGGGTTTTTCTGGGCAGTGATGGTAGAGTTTACATGCATTAAATTACCCCACAGGGTACTCTAACCTACTGTGTTCTCTAACGGGTCATTCTAAGGCTCGTTTCCACCTAATTGTGTTATAGAGGAAAGAAGCCAGCACTGGGGGTTGCCATCCATACACCACCCTGACCCGGCTCCTTCCCCTTGGGCCTTGGTTCCCCAGTTATAGGATGAAGATGTGGGATGTCCTCCAGGGCCTTCCCAGGACACTGTTCTATGATCCCACTAAGAATGACTTGACAGAGTTCCCGTTGTGGTGCAGTGGTTAACGAATCCGACTAGGAACCATGAGGTTGCGGGTTCGGTCCCTGCCCTTGCTCAGTGGGTTAACGATCCGGCATTGCTGTGAGCTGTGGAGTAGGCTGCAGACGTGGCTCGGATCCCGCGTTGCTGTGGCTCTGGCGTAGGCTGGCAGCTACAGCTCTGATTAGACCCCTAGCCTGGGAACCTCCATATGCCGCAGCAGCGGCCCAAGAAATAGCAAAAAAGACAAAAAAAAAAAAAAAAGAATGACTTGACTATATAGCAGACTGTCCATCCTGAAGCATTCCCAACACTTGAGGAATCTTAGGGGATGCATTTTAATTTTTTATATCATGCATTAAAACATCTACAAAGAATACAAGGTAAGATTCTTGGAAAATTAGCAACCCCCACCCCCCCGCCAAATAGTAGAAATCAGTTTCTTGTTCTCTTTTTGGTAAGTTGGTAATACAGAGTCTGACCCAACAAACTGTCTGTCCCCACCTCCCACACATACACACATGCAGCCACATACACACGAACACACCCACATTCACACATGGACACATACACTCATACACATTTCCCGTCATCACCACCAGCCCCCAAATGACTGTAAGGTAAATGCACGTAGAAAATTTTTTTGAATGAAACTACCCAATGGAACTTCAAAAGGAAAAGACACAACTTGGGTGTGAATTAGGAGGAAGTGATACTGGGGAAATGGAAGCAACGGGCTCTCCACTGGGACTTAAAATAGGTGAAAAATTGGGCTGTTTTTGTCTTTCTGGGGAGGGAAGAACTGAGGGGTAACAGTGCTGACTTTTTGCAAAGAGATATCCCGCCACTGATTTCTGTGGCCTAAAGTGGTGACCTCACCCAAAAGAGTCAGGGTCTGCCCAGGGGGCCTCTTTCTAGGACCTCAAATAACATAGCACTCCTCACCCAGTGCCAACCTGGGGTTAAGTATGGGACTAAGGTTGTTGTTTTTTTTTTTTTTTAGGGCCGTACCCGTGACACATGGAGATTCCCAGGCTAGGGGGTTGAATTGGAGCTGTAGCTGCTGGCCTACACCACAGCCACAGTAACGCAGGATCTCAGCCTCATCTGTGATCTACACCACAGCTCATGGCAATGCTGGATCCTTAACCTACTGAGTGAGGCCAGGGATTGAACCCACATACTCATGGATGCTAGTCGGGTTCGCTAACCGCTGAACCATGGCAGGAACTCCAGGATTAAATATACACTATTTCACTGAATCTGGACAAAAACTGCCATTTGGCTATCATTAGCCCACTTGATAGCTGAGAACCCTGAGGCAGAGTGTGGATTGATAATGTGGTCCACACCCATGGAGTTCATAAGAGGCCAAACTGAACTCCAAAGCCAGATGCCAGCTCTTTCCTCTCCTGACTGCCTCTCAGTCCCCTTTTGCCTGGAAGGGTTGGCAGGGGTGTGGAGAGATTGCCAACATCCCTTAGAGGAGGTGGGAGTCATCCCCTGAGGTCACATCTCTACCTTGAAGTCTTGCTCCTCTTTCAAGCCCAGTGGCTCTGGAGCTTTGCTTTTCACTCTGGGCTGCCCTGGCATTTCTTTTTTAAAATAGTTCCTGAAGGGTGTGGCCCAGATCTGGTGGTTTGATCTTGCTCCAAATGAAAGCCGTGGTCAATGCAATCCTATATTCTGGTGTTCACGTTTCTCTCTGATGCCCAGGGCGGGGCAGGGTGACAACATTTTCATATCTGACTTGCCTACTTATGCAATCCTTTGTTGTTTAAAGAGTTCTTCCTCTTTAGTGAAATTCAGAATCCTAGAACCTAATTGGTGGGGCCCTTTGCCAGGCAGGGCTGTCTTTAGATGAGGGATGGTTTGTGTGATTATTGACCAAATATACCCTAATTTAGGTGAAAGGCATGTCGGTATGGCTCATATCTCGTCCCTTCCATTCTTAGGTCTCCACAGCCCCTGCAGTGAAGTGAGAGTCGGGGTAAGAACCTTCTAAACTCCCACAGCGCCAAGCCCTGCCTTTACACACCCCTGTGCTCTCCAGGGAAGAGCTCCTGGGGTCCCTGGAACCAGAGTCTGGAATCTTGAACTTGAGTTCCACCTCTGCTCCTCTTTTACTGGCTGATGTTGAACAAGTTATGCTGTCCCTCTGGGGCCCTGCTCTCCCAGCTGTCAAACATGGGGCTGGACAGGGTAACAGATAAAAATGCTTTGTGAAGACCAGCAGTTGTGGGAGAATCCTTGAGGGGGGAGCTTGATTAGCAAGAACCTACTTATAGCACAGGAAAATCTACTCAATAGTTTGTAATAACCTATATGGGAAAAAAGAATGGATCTATGTATATGTATGACGGACTCACTTTGCTGTACACCTGAAGCTAATACAACATCATAAATCAACTATACGCCAAGAAAATTAAAAAAACAAAAAACAAAAAGCCAGGTCTCTCTGGGCCCAGAGTCTCTGATTCAGTGAAGCCTGAAAATCTGCATTTCCTACCAGTTCCAAGATGCTGAAGCTGCTGGTCCAGGGTCTCCGTTTGAAGAACATCTGGTTATGAGTGAGAGGTATCTTATCAGGATGCAGGGCAGCAGTCTACACCCAAGGGAAGTAGCTTCCTACACCAACACCCCGCACACCGCAGGGCAGTATTTTTCCTAACTCCAGATAAAGATCACCCAGGCACTTGTTTCAAAATAAAACAGATTCTTTGGCCCCCAACCCAGACTTATTACCAAATTAGAAGTTCCAAGGGAGAGCCCTAATAATCTGTACTGGAACAAGCCCCCAGACTGGTCTTACCATGTCAGAGGTGGTTGGGATACACTGCAGCTTAACCACTAGTTCCAGGTGGCCAAAATTATAGGTGAAGGCAAATGGCCTATGTCCCCTCCCAGTGGAGATGTGAATAAGTGACACTTTCTTTTCCATAAGGAAGAGGTATCCTTCCAGACCCTGCAAGGCCTGGAAGCCAGACTTTGAGGGATTCTTCCCCATGGGAGCAAGTGTCAAAGAAGCCCTGAAGGTGGCCCCCATCACCACTACCCAGAAACCCTCCCCAAGCAAGGCATTCAGCCACTTCCACACAGGCAGCTGTGGCCCATCTCTGGCTCCAGAGGATCCTGCACCAAGGAGGCAAGAGTACAACTTGAAGCAGTGGTTCCAGGCCGACAGCACATCAGGGTTACATGGGAAGCTTTGCAATCCTCCCTTATGTATGGTTGAGCATCACCCCTGACCCATTAACTCAGAAATGTGAGGGGTAGGATGCAACCTCACAAAGTGTGATGCTCCACAGATTAATAGTCGCAGTGCACAGCTGGCCCTGTGTTAAAGGGGAGGGGGGCACAGCTGGCACCCCTGCAGCTTGTACACCTTCCCAGGGTCTCACCTTCATTTCTATTTGCCCATCCAGAGATGCAAATTCAAACCACTCAGCTTGTCCAGCATGCAGACTCTAATTTAAAATGAAACCTCACTCAGTCACATTGGATGCTTCTTTAAAAAAACAGATATTTTTGGGAGTTCCTGTCATGCGCAGCGGAAACGAATACGACTAGGAACCATGAGGTTGTGAGTTCGATCCCTGGCCTCATGCAGTGGGTTAAGGATCCAGTGTTGCTGTGAACTGTGGTGTAAGTGGCAGGCACAGGTCAGTGGATTAAGGATCCAGCGTTGCTGTGAGCTGTGGTGTAGGCCAGCAGATGTAGCTCGGATTAAACCCCTAGCCTGGGAACTTCCATATGCTGCAGGTGCAGCCCTAAAAAGGACAAAAAGACAAAAAAATAAAAAATAAAAATAAAAACGGATATTTTTGAAGAGATGCTCAACATCATGAATCATTACAGAAATATAGATCAAAACCACAAGGAGACACCACCTCACACCCATTAGAATGGCTATAAAATAAAAAACAAGAAAAGAAAAAGTGTTGGTGAGGGTGCAGGGCAACTGGAACCCAACAAGTGTTGATGGCAATGTAAAAAGATACAGCTGCTGTGAAAAACAGTGTGGAAGTTCCTCAAAAATAACAATAATAATAATAATAATAATAAGACTACCACATGATCCCGCAATTCCACTTCTGCCTATATACCCCAAAGAATTGAGAGCAAGATCTGAAGAAATATTTGGACATCCATATTCATAGCAGCACTCTTTACAATTGCCAAAGGGCAGAAGCCACCCAAGTGTCCACTGAGGGAAGAGTGGATAAAAAAATGTGATACACACGTACAATGGAATGATATTCAGCCTTAAAAGGAAGGAAATTCTGCTCCACCATGGATGAACCTTGAGGACATGATGTGATATGGAAAGAAGCCAGTCTCAACAAGACCCGAAGATTCCACTTATATGAGTTACCTAGAGCAGTCCAATTCATAGAGACGGAAAGTAGAATGGTGGTTGCCAGGTGCTGGGGGCAGGGGGTGGAGAGTGGGAATTGTTTAATAAGCGCAGTTTCAGTTTGGGATGATGACAAAAATTTGCAGATGGAGAGCGGTGATAGTTGACAAGAGTCTGAATATACTTAATGCCACAAAGCTGCATACTTAACCGTGGGGTTAAGATGGTACATTTTATGTTATAGATATTTCATCACAATTTTTTTTAAATCATGACATTTAAAAAACAAAAACAAAAACAAAACAAAAAAAAGCCCCGCCATTTTGTGGAAACAAGTAAGGTCTCCTCCACAATAAAGTGGATGTTTTTTCTAAACCAAAATGTAAGAGTCAGGGCTCGTGCTAAGGGAAGCATGACAAGCATGTATCAGTTTTCAAAACATCTTCTACCAAAGGCACCAGGGAACCCTAGAGCCATGCCGCTCTATTCCCAAACACAGAAATAAAATTCACTAGGGAGAAACAAGTGCCGAATGTCAGTCACGGAAGTTCATGCATCAATGAGGGGTACACGTTTACAGCGGGGTTTCATTCATTGACCCTTTAGCGTTTTCATTTCATTTACTCTTTCATTTCATTTATTCTTTCACAGTGCCCAGGCACTGTGGGGCACGGAGAAGCCTGAGAGCCCAGCCAACAGGCTCTATTTGGCAAGCTCGTGATCCCGCAGGTCTTTTTAGGGAGAAGTGACCCTTATGGGGGAAGACGAGACGAGAAGAGGGAAAGAGGGAGAGGAAAGGCCCTTTCACGGGCTATTTCAGAGCAGTGGGACAGGGCAGATGGAGGCAGCTACCTGCAGGACCTTGTCTGGGGATTGGTTTCCGGGAGGCCTGAGGCTTTGTCTCTTTCCTTCTGCAGCCCCCGTCCTGGCACAGAAACCCAACCTAAGTTGGCTTGTGGCACATCAGAATGGAATTTTACAAGAAGTACAAAAAAGCAACACAGTCTGGGCTGGGGGGTAAGTTACCAATGCAGACAAAGCTGCCCAGGCCTATTGCCCCTGGGGAAGAGGGAGGGGACATAGGGATGGCCACAGCCCTACCCACCACTCACTCCTTGGAAGAAGCATTTGGGGTGGCCAGCCCCTCTTCACGCCCATCTCTTTTCTAGGCCAGGGATGGATTGTTTTCATTTCATCCCGATTGAACAGCGAGACTAAACTGGGTCCAATTTCTGATCAGTGTCATTTCTCTTAGGCTTGCTCAGGGAAGACAAAATCCATTAAACTCCCCCCTGCTCCCCTATGAGAGGCACTGAGCTCCCCGTGGCGGCAAGATGGCAGCTCTGGAGAGTAGAGACTCATTTTATGTGGATCAGTGACTGGCTTATTGTAGGTGCTTAATAAATATTCAATCATAACAATCTTAATTACTGGATTACATCATGTCTGTCTTAGGGTAGGATATAAATAAATAATGCCATAATAATAACAAGGCTCTAACGGAGGGCTGCTCAGTTTGAGTTCCCTCTTCTACGCGGGTGGTTTTAATAAATTTGGGTGGATTTCATATTTCATGAAGACATATCTGCTCACAGCAGGTAAAGGCTTCTGAAGATAAGCCTTATTTAGTATTAATGCCGGCAGAACTCCTCCTGGTCCCCCGGTTTATGCGCTCTTCAAGGTTTAATTCAATTCACCGTGGCACCCAGTTCTCTGAGTACATGAGGGTGTCCTATGGAAAGGAGGGTGGGTGTTTGGGGTCCATCCCCCCACCCCAGTTGGCTTTAAGGGAGACACTGAGATGGGTTAGCTCTGATGTGATCAGCTAGTTCTCTCCAACACAGCCTCAGCTGCCCAGAATGGAGTTGCAAACAGTCCTGGCAGGTTATGTAAATGATAACGTTAGCTGATGGCCAGCAGGAGGGCTCGCGCCCTGTCTGAAGGGGCGTCCCTGCACAGCCCCAGCTCCTACTATCGTGCTGGAATGACACCCAGTGGTGCCTGACTTTCCATTCAAAAGAGCCGGAAAGGCTGCTGTCCCCCTGAGTCTCCCAACTTATAAGGGCTACTAACCAATCCGAATCAGTTTACAACAAAAGGCTCCAGCAGCCTTTTGAGTCCCTTCTGGCCTCAGACGGCACTAGGCAACTCTGGGGTCTGGCACTAGGAGGAGAGGAAGTGCAAGGAAAGGGGTCTGGTTCCTCCAAGAAGGCCGGGAAAGAGCCACAAAGCCCCTGGCTGAATTGTTGGGTGCTCCAGGTCTGACACCAGCTCTGTTATCTGCTGGGCATGTCCCTACCATAAGTCCTCAAGATCTGCCCCTTCTGCAGGAAAGTAGGGGGTGATGAGGTCACTGAGCCCTCTTCCAAGAGCTGCGTGGAGTGCCAATGCCCCATAAAGGGATGAGGAGCTCTCTGCATGCCAGACAGCACCATTTGTACCAATGGAACCCCAAGTAGTGGATGCCCACAAAGTTGTGCAAAAGCCTCACAGCTCTCTGAATCTGGGCCTCTGGAAGCCTCTGTAAGCTTCTAGAAGCAGGGCTAACCTTGAGGAGCTGGAACCCAAATGTCAAATAGCAAACCTGGAGGAGAGATGGTGATTTGCAAAGCTGATCATCTGAGAATGTACAGTCTGACTCTGTCCCAGCCTCGCAAGCCCGCTGAGCCAGTCCCGGTCCCACTGTGGGTATCTGCTTCCTGCTCTGTGCTCTAAAACTGGACAGGAGAATGCAAAAGAACCTCTTGTGATGGAGCCAAGGGATGGGGAGGGATCTTCACACACTTTATCCCCCAAGAGGAAGCAAGAGCTCTGATGAGATTGAAGCTCCACGGGAGCTGGAGTAGCGCACTGCCCACTGCAGGGCTGTGAGCAAGCCCCAGGTGACCCTCTGCAGCAAAGGCAACACCTGTAGAGGGACTTTCAAATACGCAAGTGCCCAAAAAGCAGCTTTTGCCCCAGATACAGTCACCACATCGTAGTACTGGCCAGTGGAGAGTGACCTCCCCAGCCCTTGGGAGAAAATAGACAGCTCCAGGTGTTCCCATCATAGCTCAGTGGAAACAAATCTGACTAGCATCCACAAGGACACAGGTTCGATCCCTGGCATCGCTCAGTGGGTTAAGGATCCTGCATTGCCATGAGCTGTGGTGTAGGCTGGCAGCTGCAGCTTTGATTAGACCCCTGGCCTGGGAACCTCCATATGCCGTGGGTGTGGCCCTAAAAAAAAAAAAAAAAGAAAGAAAGAAAGTAGACAGCTCCAGGCTTTCTAGAGAAACTCCCCCTACACTGGGCTATTTTTAGCTGCACCATCGCATCTATCCATTCCAGGGGTGTTAATGTCACTGGTGAAATTAGCCACCCACCTTGGCCGGGTGAAGGTGGCTCCAGCAGGGCGTGTGGCGCGGGGCGGGGAACGGAAAGTGCCTCGCTAAAACTCTGGACTCAGGTTTCTTTGCAAGTTGGTCCAACCATAATCTCTTGTCAAAAGTAGAAGCAGGTTTTCTTCACCCTGCTGCAAATCATCTCAATGAAAGATGCACTATCATTTAAAAAAAAAAAAATCAAAGGGAAAATCAACACATGCACAAAGTCTGCATAGGAAACAATATCTGTTAGTTTTAGGTATCTTTTTACCTAAGGCTTGGCAATATATAATTTGAGGACTTTTTTCCCCATAACTACATTTTTACAGGATTTAAAAATTTTCCATGCATATATACACTTTTTTTACATCAATATATAAACTCCATTTTTACTTGGTTACTTCACAACTTTCCATAAATATTTTCTTCCATTTTAATGTCATAATTTTTTAAGAGTAGCCTTAGTCAACCAAACTTTAAAATTGGACATTTAATTGCTTCTGATGTTCCATGTACCTGCCAATATTTGTAGAGCTGTTGGCCTTCCTGAAGCCACTTTATATCAAATAACCCTAAGTGAGGGTTACCAGACAGAACGGAGTCTAAGGGATGGGCCAGGCAGGCCCAGGTGCCACCTTTTTGGCCACATGGCCCTAGGGACAGTCCTCAGATCTTGCCCTGGCTCCTACTAGGTCTGTCACTGTTCTTGACTCCTTGCTGAGTATCTTTCCCCCCCCCGCCCCCGCTGCCAGGGACTCCCTCAGCCGGCTCTGACCCTCTCTTTCCTTCCTGCCCCAGGGAATTCTTTTTTTATGAAATATTTCAAATGTATACAAAAGTCCAGAAGAAGTTGGAAACAGCAAATTCCCAACTTCAAAAACTTCGTTTTGTGCACTCCAACCCATTTCCCCATACACTGCTCTACTCAGAGATATCCGATCATTTCATTCATAAATATTAGTGTAGGTCTTGCTAAATAATAAAGCTGCTTTATTCAACATGCTATCGTCACGTCTAAAATGTTAATAGGAACTCTTGAATAGCATCAAATACTCATGGAGTGTTCAAATTGCCCAAGCTGTCTTTTAAGCGTTTGCAATGGATGGTTTGTTGGAATCAAGATCTAAAGAGGGTCTATAGATGGCATTCAATTGCTGTGTCTCTTTAGTGTCTTTTAATCAGTAGATCCCACTGACTTTGATGTCATCGGCTTCTCTGTTAAAGAGATTGGTCGCTTGCCCAGTAGAGTTTTCCCCGATTTTGCTGATCACTTCCTCATGGTGTCATTTAACAGTTTCCTCTGTCCCTGGTATTCCTATAATCTGGTCATAAAATCCGGAGTCAGGGGCTTGTTCTGATTTAGGTTTGGTTTTTCAGCAAGAACACTTTTCACAGGGGACCCCTTGGGGATCATTGTCTTGGTCATTATTTGTCAGGGCATTAACAGATGATATTATTTTCATTCTCCCCTTTTTTACTTATTAGAGAAACTCTCCTTCATTCATCACTTGGCTCTTGGGACTCTTTCGTATAATTCAGGATAGTCAGGGGAGGTACTTCATCCTGTTCAACTTTCCAGAAGCTACATCCTCCAAGGGGACCATGGAGAGGTTTGTGTTGTTTTCTGTACCATTATGCACTCAGGAGTTCAAACAGATTCAGTGTTTCAACCCACAGAGCCTTGCGTCCACACTGATGTGGCGAGAACCTCCATCTTTTGCTGGCGAGAACCTCATCCAAGTTGGCTCCTTTGTTGTTTTGATGTCATCCCAACAGCCTTTCTTAGGCTGCCCATCTTTGGTGTAACAAGGGATTCCAGACTCTTCTTACACTTTTCTGCTCCAGATCAGGACATGCTTGTTTTTCGTTTGTTTGGTTTTTGTTTGTTTGTTTGTTTGTTTGCTTAACAAGAGATCATATTCAGAGACAAAAATCTTGATACAAAGGAGATTCATTGCTATAATGCTGGTTATTGTTTTCAGGCCTTTTCAGTAGAAAATACTTTTCTTAAGAGAAAGTATATGTTGATATTATATTTTTGTATATTTGTTTTGATATAATCTCTTTGTAATGACATCAAATATATAGGTACTGAGTTTTACTTACCATTTTGATTTTATATTTGCATATCTTTTCTCTAACACACAAAAAATATTGCTTTCTAATGGTTTTCTAATGGTATTAGCATGCTTCCTAATTTGCTTTATCTATATCTGTCTATATTTCTGAGAACACTTTAAAATTTTGCTTTACATTGACTGTTATTTTAGGGTATATCCGCCCTGTGGATGTTAAAACAAACATGTATTTTTAAATCATTTGAAATAACTCCCCTTTGTGGAATCATGCCTTTACCTATACAGTTCAGTTGTTTCATTTTGTCAGTTTTTAGGGAATGCCTTTTTTTTTTTTTTTTTTTTTGTCTTTTTAGGGCTGCACTTGCAGGATGTGGAAGTTCCCAGACTAGGGGTCAAATGGAAGCTACAGCTGCCAGCCTACATCACAGCCACAGCAACATCAGATCCAAGCCATGTCTGCAACCTACACCACAGCTCCGGGCAACAAGGGATCCTTAACCTACTGAGCGAGGCCAGAGATCGAACCTGAAACCTCATGGTTCCTAGTCAGATCTGTTTCCACTGCACACTATGGGAACTCTGAGACTGCCTTTTTTTAAGTTTTGATTTGATTTAGTTTGCTAGTTCTATAAGGTCTTTGCATGGCTCCACCTCAAATCTACCAAACAAGGCAGGCTCAGGGAGGTCTAGCTCCTAGTCCCATTCCTACACCTGTGCCCTCCCGTCCCCAGAGGTCCCCATTTCAGTTTGGGCTTTATTTATTTAAGGTTTTGTTTTTAATATAAGCAAATACATAGGAGTTCCCACTGTGGCTCACCAGGTTAAGAACCCAATGTAGTGTCTATGAGGATGCAGGTTCAATCCCTGGCTTCACTTAGTGGGTTAAGAATCCGGTAATGCCGTGACCTGTGGTGTAGATCACAGATGCAGCACAAGTCTGATGTTGCTGTGGCTGTGGTGTAGGCCAGCAGCTGCAGCTCCAATTCAATCTCTAGCCGGGGAACTTTCATAGGCCATGGGTGCGGCCACAAAAAAAGAAGAAAAAAAATCTCAGCGCCCACAAATTTCTGTCCTCTCCTGCCTAATACAATGGTAACATAACATGAGATACTGTGTTCCTCACCTTTGCCCTGGGAATTGCCCCTTACAAGGCTGGAGAGATGTCCTTTGTCCCTTTCTACAGCCACGTGGTACCCCACCAGAGGGAAGGAACCCAGTTTCCTGCTCCACCTCTCACCACCTCATTAGCTCTAAGCTCCAAGGTTTTTCAATCATTGCAGACCTGCACTAGCCCTCCTACCCAACCCAGGAGTAGGATAGATCCCAGGCAATTAAATTAGAACAGCTTCAGTGACCTGCTGAACCCCTCCATGTGCAGCTCCATGGACTAAACACTTGTCTCAATGCCTTTAACATTTACAACAGTCATGTGAAGTGAGTAGCAAATGAAAGTTTGAAGGAATCAAATCACATGCATAAAGTCACACAACTGCTGACCCAGGAACAGAACGCTTACCTCCCTGAAGCCAAAATCTACTATCTTGGCTGCTCCGCTAATCAGACTCTCCTGGCTGTGCCTCCAGAAGTTCTGTGTGGCTCTGCCAAGCATCCCGCAGATAAGAAGTAGAAGTGGATCTACCTGGCACCTGTGAGCCACACCAAAGCCTTCAAGGAGGCAAGACCTTGGAGAGGCAGCAGGGCAGGATGATGGGTGACTTCCCTGGGCTGAGTGAATCCCTGAACCCAAGCACCAGCCTCACCTTCTCCTGGTTCTGTGACCTTGGCCATGTATTTAACTTCATCTGCCTCCATTGTCTTACCTATAAAGCTGGCTCGGAGATGCAGTGAGGATGAAGGGAGAGGATGAGGGAGATGCCACCCAGGAGTGCCTGATACACAGAGAGTACTTAGTAGACATTTATTGAATCCATGTGAATAGAAAGCAGCTCTTGAGCAGCAGCTCCCAGGGAATCACCTGTAACAATAGGGAAAGGGAGAAGCCAGCCCTGCTCATCCACACCCGGAGTGCTTTCCTCTCCAAGCGCAGTCCTGGACCAACAGTGTAAGCATCACCCAGAAACTTGTTAGAAATGCGCATTGTGAGGGAGGGCCCCAGAAATCTGTGTTGCCACCTGACCTCCAGGGTATTGGAGAACCATTGCTGGGAGAAAATCCCAGCACCCTGAGTCCAGAATGGTGGGGAGAGGTGTGAGTCAGTCAAAAGCCCCCTCACCTCCAGAGCTGCCACCTTCGCTCATTAGCACATAGTCGTGAGGAGGGGAGCAAGGCAAAGTGAACGCTTTCTTGGAGCTTGCATTCTGGGGAGGATGCAGACAGAGCATAAACCCAGGACCAAAGAAGTGAGAGGATGCCTCTTAGTGATCAGTGCCACGAAAGATAGAAATAAGGTGGCATGATAGAGGCCAAGAGTCTTGAGATGGAACAATCAGGAATGTTCTCTCTGAGGAAGTGACCCTTGAGCTGACTTTTGAGTGGGGAGAAGGAAGCAGCCATGTAAATATAGAGGCAGAGGGCCAGCAGCTGCAAAGGCCCTGGGGCAGGACAGAGGTACATGCACGAAAAGGAGAAAGGAGACAAGTGTGGCTGGAGCCAGTGTCTAAGTAGCGATTCTTACCTTGCTCCTTCTCTGTGGTCAAAACGATCATACTACCACTGTGCCAGAAGTGGATGTAAGACAAATCAAAGCCTTATTTTCCTGGTGCTGCAGGGGGATGGGAGCAGGCAATGCTAGGGGTGCAGAATAGCAAGAGAGCTCACATGGGCTTTGCACTCCAGGCCTGCCTTGAGTTCCTCTTCCCGCACAGCCGGGCTGCTCTGTGTGATCCCTCCAGCGCCTCTCTGTGCTGTAGGGAGAGGCAATCCTTTCAGAAGGCTCTGCTTCCATGGCTTTTTAATGATTACGACACCGGGAAAGAAAAAAAAATTTAAAAAGCTGACTTTGAGACAAGCTCTGCGGCCAATTACATAATTTGGGGCAAGAGTTTTCACCTCTTTGACCTTTTTCTGAATCTGGAAATAGAGATCGGCATGGCTTCCTCCCAGGGTGGTTGTGAGGATCAAAATACACACCGCATACAAGACAGCCAACCCAGCGTTTCACGTAGGTGCTTGAAAAAAAAAAAAGGTAGCTAAAAGGAGCTTTTTTCCTTAGTGGATATTTTAACTTCTTAATCCAATTTTTTACGGATAATGCTAGAAGCAAATAGGTATAACAATCCTAGGGTTCTAAGAAGACAAAACTCCCATCTGAACTCAGGGCGGATGACGATGGAGAAGCTGAGGCATTTCCACCATGAGCACATCAGCCGCGATCCCAGGAACAGACTGGCCTCATGGACACTGAGCAATGACGGAGAGGGTTTGTGACGAAAAGAGCCAGCCCAGCGCTGTCCAAGAGAAGTACCTGTGTCATTTTAAATTTGCCAGTACGGCATGAAAAAAGTAACAAGAAGAAAAACGTAACAATCTTAATAGTACATTTTTTATGCAAGCCAAAAATAGTCAAAGTGTTATCATTTCAACACAGATTCAATACAATATTCAACACAGAATATCACTAAGCAGATATTTTGTGTTCTTTTCCTTTTGTACTAAGGAAACCCAGTGGGTATTTTACATTTACAGCTGGTCTCAATTCAGACCAGCTAGGTGTCAAGCACTCATTAGCCACATGGGCTTGGAGGTGGCTGAAGTGAATGGAGGGGCTCTAGGTGGGCATACTATGGCCTGTGAACCAAACCCATCCCTTCCCTGTTTTTGTATAACTGCGTAAACTAAGCATGGTTTTCGCATATTTAAATAGTCCAAGGGGGCAAAACTAGGGTATTTTGTGATATGTGAAAATGATGTGAAATTCAAATATCTGTGTCCTTGGAGTTCCCATTGTGGTTCAGTGGTTAATGAAATGGACTAGTATCCATGAGGATGCAGGTTCGACCCCTGGCCTCGCTCAGTGGGTTAAGGATCCGGCGTTGCCGTGAGCTGTGGTGCAGGTCACAGATGCGGCTCAGATCCTGTGTTGCTGTGACTGTGGCATAGGCCAGCATCTGCAGCTCTTATTTAACTCCTAGCCTGAGAACCTCCCTATGCTGTGGGCGCAGCCCTAAAAAGACAAAAAAAAAAAATCAAATATATGTAAACAAGTAAATAATATTTGATGGATTTGATAGGAAACGCAGCCCTGTCTCTTCATCTACAGAGCGTCACTGACAGCTTTCCATGACCAAGTGGAGCAATCATGACAATGACAAAGAGGACCTGACCCACAAAGCTGAAAACGCTTACTCTCTAGAATTTTACAGCAAAAGTTTGTCAGCCGGTCCTGCAGCCGAGAGAGCACAGCCTCCCCAGCTCCTCCAGACTCTGGATTTCCAGATCCTTCCATGTAGAGAGAGGACTTATGAAGACTTCAGAGGCACTGGTGGCCAAGCTACCAGCTGGTCGCTATGACTTTGTTGGTGTTTGGTAGAATTTGAATTAAGAGAATTTTCTTTACTTCACAGCACAGTTTCTGTTTCTTTCATTTAAATCTTTCATTATAAAGCCCTAAACCAAGAGCCCTGAGGGAAAGGCCTTAAGAAGAGTCCTCGGCCCTGCTAGCCCTCAACTGACTTTGACAGCCACCAGTCTGGCACTAGCTTGATCAGACTGGGCAAGGAGCAGCCCTAGGGAAGGGGCCTCAGTGACCTGGGCCAGTGGGCTGTTTCCCAGCCATGAGCTGAAAACAGGGCCCCCTAAATAAATCCAGGCCCTCTGAGCTTGGTGCTGGATGTGCATAACCATGTAACATCTCTTCACAAAGGCACCAACTCAGAGTTTCTGGTAAGGAAATCATCTGAAGAGGGGGTCTGATTAATCAGGCTCCTCAGCAGGTGGAGAAGTGCCATCTTCCGTCACCCCCGAGGACACACGTCCACAGTGCTCACGCTCAGGTGCAGAAACCCCTCGGTTTCCATAACAAATCAGTAGCTAAGGAGGTATCCTGGCCAGACTCCACTCTCTCCCCAGAGAGAGGCAGGGAGAACAGGTGGATGGAAGGAGGCCGTGTTCCGGGGACTTGGGCTGGGAGAGCCGTTCGCTAGGGAGGGTGCAACAGAAACGTACAGGCCAGACAGGCTGGAGGACCAGCCCATATCTGCATCTGCCACCACTAACTGCATGACTTCCAGGGCCTCTGCAAGCCTCAGTTTCCTCATCTGGAAAGTGGGCTCCTGAACGGTCATCACACATAGAGATGATTCAGTCAAAGAAGGTAGACACTGCCTGGCCCATCATGGGTGCTCAGGAAAAATCCGTTCCCCATCTCATCTTACTCTAGCTCCCTGACAAGTAGCAGTTCTTAGGGATAGAACAAAACAGGTGCTGGGCCCTGAGATAGTGTACAGTGTGTAGGTTAATTTGTATAAGGACCCAGAACAGGGCGGGGCATGAAATAAAGTAATGCTGTCCACCAGCATTACTATTTTATTGTTATTGGTATTATTAAGCCTGGGAAATGCACCAATCTCCTGAAGACCCTTATGGAAGCGACTTCTAAAGGTCAAGCACTAGTGAAGGGACCTCTGACAAGCATTTCAATATAACAATGTTGCAAGAGTGAAAGAATCAAGGGAGTTGCCTCATGTTATTTGCAGGGAAGTGAACTTCAAACAGAACTGGAAACTGGCCTGAATGACCTATTCTACCTTGCCCTCCTTATCAGCTTTGGAATGTTTCTAATTAATATGGATGCAAAACAGAGCAGATCTGCTGCAAAATTAAGTTAGCGAGCATCGCGCTTGTCCAGACAAGAGCAAGACCATTTTCACCCACGCTGTCAGGCAGCTGGGCTGCTCCCACAACTTTCCAGAGGTTCTGTGGAGAGTCGGGGCCAGTGAAGTCACCGCAAGGAGGGGACACCGTAGCACGCCACCTGAGGACAGCTTTATTTATGCTCTTGCAGAACGTACAAGCGGGTCTTGTTTTTCTGGACGATGAGGGAGCCAGCTCACATAGCGTCCGCGATTCTACATTTAGAATTGTGTCTTCATTCACATTCTTTCCACGCAGCTCACAGCTCCTGGACTGGAAGAGAGTGGTCACTTTGCCTGGGCCCGTCTCCCCGGAAAGTTGCCAGCTCCGACTCCTGCAGACCCTGAGCTCCTGGTGGAGCTGGGGCTGAGTTTTCAGGCTGTGTTTTGTGCCTGGGATGGTCCATGCCACTGCCCCCACCCCCATGAGCGAGCCAGACATGGGGTCCCTGGCACAGGGCAGGTGGAGACACATTCTGGGAGAAATCGGATTCTGCCGCGGTCAGCTGTGGTCAGGCTAGCTGGATGGGGTCCCAGGCCAAGCTCTGAGGGCTCCCGCTCCCAGGACAGGCTCTTGCCGGGTCAACTGTGTCTTATTGTCTCTCCTCCCCCAACCCCTCCTGCTGACATCACTGACAAAACTTCTCGCCACTGCCCTGCCCCCCGAATGTTTCCTGGGCCATCCTTATGGTTTTCTTTTCTCAATCAGTCCCTTCAAGCAAACACCATCAGCGCCTGCCACACAGCAAAGCTCACCGCCTCTAGGATCCTAAACCAGACATGAGGTCATGTTCTCCACTTATGAAGAATTAAAAGTAAGCTGGGAAAGAAGCATACTGAGGAGGGGGAGGCAGGCAAGTGAGGGAAATCAGGGGTCCTGCTGAATCATTTTAGCTCAGGTTACTCCCGCCCCAAAGAAAACTCCTCCATAAAGGGGGATTTAGTAATGCAATCTTTCCTAAAATCTGGAACAAAATAATTTGGGTCAAAGGCAGATAGTGTATGAACCAGCTATAAATTTGTTCCAACATGTAATCAGAAAAAAATTAACAAGAGCATCAAATCCATGATTTCTCAGGTATTGTTGTCGACTAAAAGGCTCTCATTTTTTTCAAGTAAATCAATTTAAATTCTCTTTATAGAAAAAAAGTAAATGATGGTCCAGATGGTTAAAGATGGAGCAAAATCATGGGGGGAAAAGTGATGAATGTTTGAAAATTTTTGCAACATATAAACATATCCAAGTGCATGGGTATCATTTGACCTTCAACCCCGCAGAGCACAGGCCATCTGCCCATCTTAGAGACGAATAAACTGAGGCACAGAGAAGTTCAGAGATGTGGCTGGTGTCAAGTAACTAGGAAATACAAGGGGCCAGGGCTCCGAATCCTATGTTGTGTTTTGTTCTAATGCTGGCTCGTATCTCAAGTTGATTCTTTTTATCTGCCAGGTTGACTGGTGTTGGTTTTGACAAGTAGGGGAGATAGGTGGGGTGGGTAGAATCAAGGGGTTCACTTTGGGTCTCCCTCAAACCACCTCTGAGTGCTGGTCAGTGAGCAGGTGTCCCCACAGCTAGGTCCTAAGTACTTGGCACATGGGTAAGTTTTGAGGCTCCCAGGAGGAGAGGCTAGATGTGCCTGCTGGCTGGGGGTCTGACCCTTCCATCTATAGGGCAGTGAGGAGTGGTTCTTTCTGATTTGTTTGAATTGAAGCGCCTAGACCCGGTTCCCTGCACCCTGGCCGCCAGTGGGTTCAAGGCTGGAGTCAGGCCGTGAGTTGAGGCTGGGACTGAGGTTGCTGGCGATGAGGAGCCGGGGGGGTGGGGTGGGGGAGGCCAGTCCACAAATAGATACAGAGGTACAGTGCAGTAAGACTTCCAAGGGCTTTGGGCATCTCAGAGCAGGACACCTGTCTGGGACTGGACACCTCTGCTTCCCCAGGCCGTGGGGCAGGGGGACTTGAGAAAAGGTCTTGAAAAGAAAGAAAAAAAAAAAAAAAACCTCATGCATCTCATCTCTTGTGTTCCTGGTAGTGAGCTGACTCTCTCGGGGCCCACGTGGGGAGGGTAAAGAGGCCACCCAGGAGCTGGGACCATGTGAGCAAAGGCAGAGGGGTTGGAAGATGTCTTGGGGTCTGCAACAGTCTGGCGAGCCGGTGACCCCAGGCCAAGACAGGAAGCAGCCATTGGAAAGGCAGACGGAAGCCCATCTGGGAGTTGAGGAGGGGCCGGCCCCTCCCAGAGATGGAGAGGGAAGCTCGAACCTGGCAAAACGGAACCTGGCCCCTGGCACTTGCACCTTGCAAACAACCAGACCTGCCATGGCCGGGCTCACCAAGGGGCACTTACCTTGCCTCTTCCCTGATTATTTCATATCCTTCTGCAACTCTCCCTCTGAAACCTCAGCCTGGCCTTCCCCCAGCCTGCAGCTGGCCATGTTATTTTGCTCCAAAAGCACAGCCGAGTACGGCTCCTTACTCGAGGAATGCAGGCTGCGGTCCTCCGAGCTGATGATGAAACAGGCTATTTCTGCCCCAGGACATCAGCAGGCCTCTGGGCGCTGGCTCCAAGGCACACACTATCGTGTTTGTAATGCTTCCCTAAACAAATGTTTTCCTTCGCACCCGGGGATACTTTTATTTGAATCTCGGTGCTGGAATCGTTTTAAAAATCATCCTGGATGGAAGTTGGAATCGTGGTTAGGGTCCGCCTAAGAGGCAAACAATTTCTCACTCCCCAAGTTATCTATTACCCGTGGCCGATCTGGATGTAAAAATAGCTGCTGAGGCTGTTTGTTTAATCTGACTGTTACTTGACACCACGCGGGTGTTGCAGTGGGGACTGTTTGCCTCTTCCCCACCAAGAACACCATTTGGTTTCCCCCGACTGGGTCTCTATTTAGGTACGCCTCCCCAACTTCCAGTGTCTGGCCAGCTCCTGGTCCCTGATTTTCCTCAGGTGGGCAGGTTTGTGAACAACAAGAGATCTGGGTCTGGAATCTGTTGCCCTCGAGCTGTGGGCCGTCCGGCTAACGAAGGAAGAAATTTGGGCTGCTGGAAGAGGCAGGGTTCTGTTCTGTTCCTGGGAGGCCTGGAGAGCCAGCAGCCGGGAGAGCGGAAGGTAGGGCCAGATTCCTCCACAGGGATGTCACGCTGGGCCTGCCGTGTCTGGGTGTCGCTCTGGGCCAGGGCGCCACGCAGGGCGGTGTGAGCAGCCAGGGGCTCCTCGGGGGCTGTGTTCTCTGTGTACTGGGTGGTGCTGGATTGCTGTGTGGACCATGAGGGTACAGAGTACATGTAGAGACGTGTGTGACTTTGTCCTTCTGTGCATCCATGAGGGCTCCCTACGCCCACGTAGCTCAGAGGCCACAAGCCTTGGAGGTGCCCGGGACACTGCATTGCCAAACAGGGGCAACCCCACGGTCACAGGTTCTATGGCAGGAGACTGGCTGTCTTATGTCCCCCAGTGCTGGGCCAGGCAGGATCCCACCAGCTGTAACAAAGAGGACAATTGGTCCCTGGGACATTCTGGCCCGTGGACTCCGAGAGAGGGTGTGGCCTCCATGGGGAAGCCCCCTAAAGACTGTATTCTCCCACGCCCGGGGGGTCTCCCACCAGACTCGCCAGGGTGGGCTTGGCAGAGTCTAAAATCTTAAATCTTCATGGAGAAGCACGGATCATTGAGAAGAGCAATCCTGAATATATATGGAAATCTAAATAGCCTCTAAAAAGTGATTATTTAGGACTTTATAAACCCCGTGGATACTGATAACGGAGGAAGCTATGCATGTGGTGGCGGCAGGGACCGTATGGAAAATCTCTGTACCTTTCACTCAGTTGCTCAATTGTGCTGCAAACCTAAACTAGCTCTAAAAATAAAGGCTATTTTAAAAAATTTTTTAAAAAAACTAAATTATGGATCATTTCTTTCAGCATATCTAACCCAGTTCTAACAAACAATATTTGAAGTAATATTTTTAAAAACTCTTAAGTGTCGGAGTCCTGGAGAGTAGATTAAACAAACATTCATGTTAAATGAAGTCGAATTTTGCAGCACTGGTTTTCTCTTTACTACGGTGGGTGGTAAACCAGGGCCATGGACTGGGCACCTGGTTTTGTAAATAAAGTTTTATTGGCGCATAGCCATGCTCGTTCATTTACATACTGTTTATGGCTGCTTTCACACAACTGCCCGGGCCGTGTGACCGGTAAAAACAAAACATTTACTATGCAGCCTTTTACAGAAAACGTTTGCTGACCTGTTTCGCACAAACCCTCCTTGAGATGGGTCTGTTTGGTACACACACAAACAGCAGAGAATGTTGTAGCTGTTACAACAGCCTGTAAACGGGACCATTCGGGATCAGTGGCCAGTTCTGGAGCCCCCCCTGCCCCTCCGCTGGGCCGCTTCTTCCAGTTTAGCTGGTACTAGAAACATTCGGTTTGGCCCTGGGAGGGTTAGCTTTGCTGTGGAGTGAGGTCTGGGCCGCGCAGGGCAGATTGTGCTTATCGGGATGGTTTATAAATAGATGTCTCTGGGTGACCCAAGTCCAGCATGCGTCTGTCCCTTGGTCTTTGGGAGGAGAACAATGTGCCTGCTCGATGGTGACCAGAAGCTCATTGGGATGGGAGAGCTGTGCCCGCTGGGAGGAAAGGGGCTGAAAGGGCCCCGGGTCCTGGAGACAGAGGGGTGTGGATCCCCTAGGATCCCAGGAGACAGAGGCGAGTAGAGGAGACAGGGGAGGCCAGAGCCGGCCCCCAGTCCTGGAGAAAGAAGGTTTCCACCCTGAGATCTTTTCACCAGGACTCCAGCCAGTGACTTGGTGTTTTCTGCTTTTTGCTCCTGACCCTGAGGAAGCCCAGGCGACCCTTACAGAAAGGGAGAGCCCCACGTCTGGAAATAGCCCTATTCCTCCAGCCCATGCCAGCACTCTCAGCCACCGAAGCCTGCCGGCTGGCAGAGCCAAGGCTGGACCATCTTCCTCACTGGCTCTCCAGCCTTCACGCCATCCACCCAGGGCTGCTGGACAGGCAGAAAGGCTTTCAGAGAAGGCAGCACTCACGGAGACACACAGCACTGACGCTTGCCAGCAGGCTGCAGTGGGTCTTGGTTTTATTTCCATCTGAGAATTTAAACCATATTTCACCAGGTCCAGCCAATCCTTAGCCCTATAACTCAATCTTATTCTTCATTTCATTAGTTGGGAAAACCTGAAACTCCTTAGTTTCTACTTAATCCTAGGCATAGATAGAGGGCAGAGGACAAGGGATCATTTGAGGCACACAAACCAAGGCCCCCAAATGGAGCATGTGGAGCGCTGCTGAGATGTGTCACCCCCAACGTAAGTCATCAGTATCATTCCGGAACATCCCCTGGAGGGGGGTATGTGTGAATAATATGTGGCTGCTGAGGTCAAGGTTGAGAGAGTGGGTGCCCAGCTAGCCTCGGTCTCCAGGCTGAGGGCCGAGAAGGCTTGAGGTCAAGTGCATTTCCTTCCCAACTGCGGCAGTCAGAGTGTTTGGGACTCTGAAAGCAAGAGAGTCCAAAGAGCCAACAGACCATGAATAGCTTCTCCCCAGGACTCAGCCAACCTTTCTCATAGGAAGGGGAAAGGGACTCTTGGGGATCACAGCCGTGAAGGTGGGGCAAAGGCTTTCCCCCCACCCTCCCTTCTATGCTGTGCCTGCCCTGAAGGCTCTGGTCCAGAGAGCACGTTGCACGGCAAAGCGCTTCGTAACCCATGGAGACGCCCACTCCTTTGGGCCTCTGCTCCCTGGGCACTGTTCCCTGGCTTCAGTGGGTCCCTTCTGTCCCTAGGGTCCCTTCTTCCCAGATGGGCTTGAGCTGCTGAGGGACTTCCAGACCCAGCTAAGGGAGGGATTTCATCTCAGCCGAGTCCCACCTTAAAGCCATCACCCAAAGCTGAAGGAAGGCCAGGGGAGAGGGGAAACTCTGAGATTTGTTTGAACAACCCAATGCTTTTCCCGCTCCATACCCAGTCTAGAGGCTGGTTTCAGGCCTCATGCTCCTGAGCCCTGCCTCTGATGGCCAGGTCATGCCGGAGTTGCCCCTTGGCTTGCTCTGGCCTGGGACAGCCTGGCCACCTTCAGCACCACAAGCTCATCCCCTGGCCTGGCCCTGTCTGCTCCTCTGAAGCAAGTCAGGCCCACAGGCCACAATGATCAAGGGGTCAGACTGGGCTAAACCCATGAGGTCAGATCCATTTCTCACCCATGGTGTCCCACCTAGTTCATCTCGGCAATCTGGCTGCCTTCCTCCCACAAAGCGTAAGCAAAATGCTTACGTAGATTGTCTGGTTTTATTCTCACTCCTCCAGCATGCAAGCTTTCCTCAGACTGGTTCTGATGATGGCTTAGGAGATGCGGGCACAGTTTGAAAGGGGACCACCGGCCGTATCAGCACCGATGCTGTTAAAGGTCAGCTGATATCCATTCAAATAAGGGGTCCAGTGGTTTATTCAGCAGAGAACAGAACAGAGAGGGCCAAGGTGGGAAGTGGCTCCAAGGACAGGGGGCTCTGGGCAGCCGCTGCCTAGCTTCTCTCTCCTTTCATGTTGGGGAAGGGCAGTCGTCTTCATGACCCTGTGCTCCTGGCCCTGGGTTGAGCAGATTGTGCAGTGGGGACAGTAATGACACGTGGACATTACTAGGTGTCAGCCACCTCACAGACTCAACTCCTCAAAAGAACCCCATGAGGCAGGTACCACTTTAGTTTCATTTTACAGATGAGGAAACCAAAGCACTAAGAGAGGATTTGTAATTTGCCCAGGGCCACTCGCAGCCGGAAAAGGCAAGAAACACACGGTAGGGGGTGTCTGGCCTCAGTCCAAGCCCTTCCCACTACGTTATAGCGCCCCCCTCTGGAGGTTAGAAATGAGGCAAGCGGCATTTAGAGAGCACTTACTATGTGTTTTACACGAAGGAGCTCATTGAAGGCAGTTTGCAATCCTGTGGGTGGGTGTGGTAGTCGTACATGTGGGATCCCTTCCATGCTTAGTCTGCTTCAAAAACCCAAGGTCTCTGGAGTTCCCGTTGTGGCTCAGCAGAAACAAATCTGACTAGTATCCATGAGGACACAGGTTCGATCCCTGGCCTTGCTCAGTGGGTTAAGGATCTGGCATTGCCATGAGCTGTGGTATAGGTTGCAGATGTGGCTCAGTCCCATGTGGCTGTGGTGTAGGCCGGTGGCTGCAGCTCAGATTGGAACCTCCATTTGCTGTGGGTGCAGCCCTAAAAAGGCAAAAGACAAAAAAAAGAAAAAAAAGAAAAGACAAACCCCCCCCCCCCAAGATCTCTAGCAGTGGAAGCTTCCATTTATAGAGGCCTTACTCTTTGTAAGTCTCTTCTGGGTTCTTTTTTAGGCTTTCTACCTCTACCCTTCACAACCACTCTGGGAGGTAGGGAGATAGTCACAGATGAAGGAAGGAAGGCTCAGAGAGGTGATGGAACTTGCTGAGGTCACGCAGGGCTAGGAAATGAGAGCACAGTCTGACTCTAACCTTTCCACTGCCTCTGCTTGGTGTCCAGGCTGGACCCAGCTGGGTGCCTGTGCAGCCTCTGCACCCAGCTCCTCAGATGCTTTCAAGCAAGCCCTGCCCAGTGAGACCAACATCTTTGCACCTCCCGGACCCTGCAGCCTGCTCTGATCTCTGCCTCTTCTCCCCTCACAGGTCACGGCCCCTTGGAGAGGGTGGCCTTTTCTGATTCATCTCTATTCCCTGCACACACACACACAGCCTGCCCAGAGCCAGGCCTAGAGCCAGGCAGACATAGCCCAAACCCCAGTCATTGACAACCATGAGCCCCAGGTGCCCCAGGAGCCTGTGACTTATCAAGACAGCTCCCCAGAAAGGGTTCCAATCTCCAATAGCTCAAGGCCTAGGGCAGTGGTGCTCCAAGTGTGGCCCCAAGACCAGCAGCACCAGCATCCCTAAATGCCCACCTCAGCACAACCAGATGCCCACCTTGACATCCGAGTGAGCATCTCTGGGATGGGGCCCAGCACTCTGTTCAACAAGCCCCCCAGGCAGTGTGAGAAGTGAGTCCGCTCTAGGAAAGGAAAGCAGACAAGATTCCTTGTCATTCTCAAACACAGTAGGAGATGCTCTGAGAAGCCGATTTTTTTTTTTTTCCACTTCATCTCGAGCCATTGTTTTAAATAAACTCGCCTGTTGAAAGAGCATTTTTCAGTTTTAATTTTTAGAAGGATAGTCTGGATTGCCATATCTGAATTCTTTTTCTTGCCACTGTAAGCATTCCATGAGGAACCCACGCAAAAGGGATGTTTTTGGGTTCCATGGCTGTGTCCCCCTCTTCAGGAAGATTCTCTCCCTTTCCTTCCCTGGAAGAGCCAGTCTTACTGCTGCCATATTATTGGAGAAAGAACAACTGCCACCTACCAATCATCCATCTCCCTTCTATGTCCTAGCCTCCGGCAGGAAGTGAAGAGAAGGCCAGGGGTGCAGGGCTCTGATGTACGTGTTGCAGGGGCTGGGGTGGGTGTGGAGTCAGGAGTTTCTGACTCCACGGGAGGCCCCTCCTGTGCCCTAAATGCTCATGCCTTCCTGACAGTCCAGGGACAGGGAAGATGGGACCCTCCTGGTTGCTCCCGCAGGACGGCCATACACAGCAGGTGCCTTCTCTAGCTTTACTAAAGCAGATGCTCCCTAGAAGGAAGAGGAGGGCATGGGAGATGGAAGAGAA
Source organism: Sus scrofa (assembly GCF_054392235.1). Classification (NCBI taxonomy): domain Eukaryota; kingdom Metazoa; phylum Chordata; class Mammalia; order Artiodactyla; family Suidae; genus Sus; species Sus scrofa. Next base: position 112,109,047 of record NC_139396.1, read on the forward strand.
GATGCTATAACAGAGGCCTCAACCCCTCCTTCCAATGTGGGGACACCATGGCAGAGGAGATGCCTACCCCATAACTCTCTCTACTGTGGCTACACAAGGAGGGCAAAACCTGCCACTCCCTGGCTGTGTGACCTTGATCAAGTTCCTCAACCTCTGTGACCATCAATTTCTCAGGACCTCAGATTCCTTTAGCACAGGCCCTATCTAATTTGCCCATTTGTCATGTCCAGTGAGCTAGATGGTGGATGTAACATTCGTGGCAGGTGGCAGGAGCTAGGGAAACAGAGGTGGCTCTTCTCACTCTTCTTTTCCACCTTTACCACCCAGCTCTGTGGTGCCCGTTTAGGGAAATGGGGTCTTCAGATGGCAGGGAGAGCTCTGGGGCCCCTCTGCCCCCAGCCCCCGCCATGGTTCTCTGCCCAAGCCCAGGGTACCCCAGGGCTACTTTCCAGAGGTGCCCCTCTCCATATGCCTGACTCTCCTCCCAGGGGCTAGACAGAGGATGGTTGCTGAGTTGAACCCCACTCCCAGAAAAACCCAAGTTCCTCTTCTTCCAGGAGCTTCTGAAGCAGCCTCCTCTCCAGACAAGGCTCCAAAGTGGTGTCTGGGCCATCGGTTATAATCATCCCTGCAACATCTTCCTAATGCAGAGGCATTTCCTCAAGGGCTGGGCTGCTGGTGTGCATCAGTCCCCACCCCAGTTACAAAAACAAAAGAGTCAGACCAATTGAGTGACTCCTCTCAAGTCTAAGGGATTCCACAGCCCTTAGCTGGAGAGGCGTTTGCCCATCAGTAAGGGGCCGGGCAGGCTTTGCCCATCAGTAAGGGGCCGGGCAGGCTTTCAAGGTCTTTGCCTGCCCAAGGTGGACTCCCAGGTGGACCTGAATACAGGGGATGGAAGATACCCTACGTCCTGAGGGTGAGAACCCAGAGTGTGGTGGCTGCAGGTTGACCGGGGTAGACAGTGCTGAGCAGAGGTTCTCAGCCTGCAGCAGGCATTTCAGAAGCTCCTGGAGGCACCCCTTTCAATGCAGGTTGCAGGGACCAGCTCCCTCTCCAGCAACACAGGTTCAAGCCCTCCATCACCAGGGATTAAGCATCTCTAGACTCAAGGTCTTCCGCTGTAAAGAACAAGAGTAATTTCTACCTCGCAAGATGGTTTTAAGTCTTAATAACATAATAATAAAAATGAATCAGTGATATTGGAGCGCATGAAGTGCCTATCGTATGCTGAGTACTCTGTAAATGAGAATTTCTCTCACTCCTTCATTCATTCAATTGTTTAGCAGAGGAATGACCCTCTGTTAGGTCCAGGCACTGTGCAGAGCCTGGAGATGCAGCACTGAAGCAGAGAGGCAAGGCCTGGCCCATGGACCCACCACCTGGGTGGTCTCCTCCCTTCCCCCACACGAATCTGGTCAGACTCTGCCAGTCATTGCGTTTGGGCCTTGGGTCTCCATTTCTCCATCCAGATGAGGACCTAGCATCACTATAAACAGGGATTCAGTAAACAAAGCCTGATTGGGAATGCCTGGAGATTCTGATCTAGGAGAGTTTAAAATAAATAACAGGAGATTGTAATTCATTTTCAGGTCTGACATCACTTACGACATTGCAAGTAGTTTTTTTTAAATGAAAAAATACAATAGAATAGGATGAAAATATCAGAGTGGTACATATAAGCGGGGTGAGCTTTGTTTCATGAATTCTTCTTGTTTTAAATATGTGTGTATATGTATCTATATATCCTTGAACTTGTATGCTGTGATATAAATGTATTTATTACTCTGTGTTGAGGGAGAAACAAACAAATGTGGACCTCTGCTCCTGGGACATATGAGTGCACACATAATTCCCTTGTAGGTCAAGTTCAGGGTTGGGATGGCCAGGGCTCACTGGGCCTCCTTCTGGTGCAGTTGTCCCCCTGGCTCGGGAGGACTCAGGACTTTGTGGGTGCAGTGGCTTTGAGCATCTGGAGACTCTCAGGAGTAGCTGCCTCGGGAACAATTTCATGACCATTACTTTCCTCAGCCCTCTCTAGCTTGGGGAGCAGCCCCAGCGTGGAAGGAGGGAGGGGGGAAAAACTGGAGGTGTTTTTTTTAGTGTGCCAGTTTCACAGGTATAGGTAGAGGTGAAGTGACTTGTCCAAAAGGACACTACCTTGAACCAGGACTTCACCCAGGTCTCCAGCTCTTCCTACTGCCCAGGAGTGCCTAGTTGATTCCTATCTCATGTCAGTTCCTACTGTTTACAAAATCCAGGGCAGGATGTTTCTGGGAAAAGTGGAAGGGATGAATGAATGAAAGAGTGAATGAATGAACAAAGGAAGATGCTAATGCTCTCTCCTTGCTTCTGTAAAGTTCTCAGGGGCCTTGGCAAAGTCTGTGAAGCTGAGGCTGAGAAGCTCTGTTATTAATATACAGAGTAGATTATTAGCCCCGTTTTATAGATGGGAAGCCTAAGGCTCACAGTCTTGCTGGCATTTAGCCACGGTTGTACTCAGCGAATGTAGAGTAGCACTGAGACCTGGCCCAGATCCCAGGTAGACTCACCATTTCAGTGGCTCCTGTGTTTCTGAAAGAGCTGTGCATCCCCCTTCTGGCAGGTGCCCTGCCCTGCCCTGCCCTGCCCTGCCCTGGCAGGGGTGTGGCCCCTGGACTTTGGTTGGGTCTGACAAGGAGGCAAAGTGTCACAGGGCTGAGCAACAAAACCATGTCTGCCAGCTTCCCAGCTCTTCACCTCTCTGTCATTCCCCCATGGCCTCCCTGGGCAGGAGAGCATGACTGGCACTCACTCCAGCTCTGAGTGGGCATGAGGAAGGCGAGGGCAGGGTTGTTTGGAGTCAGATCTCTTCTGCTCTTACTTTTACCTTTGATGGCAGCATAGTTGCTCTTATAAAGATAAATTGGGGCCCCTCTAAGCCCTCAAGCAAGACCAAGGGCCCCTTGTCCAGGGTGATCTGGCCACCAAGGCTGGTCCCTCAGCATCTGCAGAGGGCTCCCAGAGGCGCAGGACTGAGAAGCCAGGCACTGCCAGGCCTGAGCTCCTTCCAGTGGAAGAGAGTGTGCAGAGATGGCCTTGGCCAAGTCCAGCCCATCAGGCCAAGAGCAATGCCCAGCCATCGGGGATGGTCAGGAAGAGTGCTGCTGTTAGCCTTTGAGGAGTGAGACCCCTCCCCAAGGATCCTTGTCAAAGCAACCACAAATACAATGGGAGCCTGCAGGATTCAGAGGCTCCCGGAGCCCCTGCACACACCTTGTCCCAACCCTGCCTTGGACACTGGGTCATAACAGAAATCAGCTGTGGAAATCAGTCAGTGCTACAAAGCAGGGTTTTGCCCCAGGGTGTAAAATATTGCTCAGTCCCCAAGGTCACACAATAAGGGAACAGGAAAAGGAGCCAGAAGGGGCAGGTTGCTGGGTCCAAGGACTCAGACTGTCTCTTCATCTTATTCTTCCCTCTTCCTGACTCCATGCCCTGCTTTTCCCCTTTTATCCTGAGACTGGGTCCCCCCCCCCAGGCACATGATGCTAGGTGCTGGCGTCCTCCAGTTTTGGGGAGCACTGGCTGAATCAGACCCAAACTTCCTTGTGACAGCCTCCCTGGCCTCCAACTCCAGACATAGCCCCAGCTCTGGGCCATGCTCAGGGGCTCCCGAGGAAACATCTCATCCAGACACAGTAGATCAGGGACCCAGGCTGGAAGAGGGAGTCAAGTTGGGCTGAGCTCCAGGGAGACATAATCTTTGCTCCCAAGCTCTCTCCCAAAGGCAGCAGAGCACCCACAGCAGCTGGGACCACAGCTCACAGCTAGCCCCATGAGCCTCACAACCCCAGGCAAGCTGTTTCTTCAGCCACCGCCTCAGGATGTCCTGGACTCCGCCATGCTACAGGGCTTTGAGGCCCCCTGCACATGTGATGTGATTCAGGGAGGATTCAGACACCTGCCAGGCCAGCACTGCTGCAACTATGTTCCTGGGTTTGGATGAATCCAGCCTTGTCCTCTCCCAGCACATGGAAGCCCCAGCATCTCAGGACTATCTAGTCCCTGGGTTGGAGCCATTTAAGCCAGGCCAGGCCAGGATGCTGGCAGAACTCCCCACCCTGGGGTACCAGTACCAGATCAGTGGAGCCCAATTGGCCAAACCAGGTGTGCAAACCTGTGTGCAAATCAGAGTTGCATTTTATAGGGATAAGAGGCACCACCCAGTGGAAACCAACCTAAGGCAACCTAGGCAACCCAAGATCAGCACAGCCTAACACTGCCCTTCAATTCATCCCAGCTCCCCAAGGCAAAGGCTCAGGTCAGCTGTATCTCCAATGCTAGAACAGGGGCAGCACAGAGCAGGGAATAGTTACTGAGTGGAGGGATGTGTGAAAGAACTTCCACTGCGGCTTATGAGAGCCCAGGTTAACCTCTAGTAGAATATACATGAACTTGAAATTTCTGGGTTCTGAAAGTCCAAAGGAGTAACATGCACAGAGCAGTCACCGCATTGGGAGGGGGCTGGGGCGAATCATCACGGGCCCCTGCTGAGTGTCAGCAAGGAAAGAGTGAGGGCAGGAGCATGCAGCAGGGGGCCTGGGGCCTGCCACCCCTGTGGCCACGTGACCCCTCTCCAACTGAGGAAGTGGACTTTTCCATGTGACTTGTCAGACATCGACAAGGACATTCCCTCCAAAACTTCGAGCAGGAAGGCAGCTGGAAATTGCACAGAGAGGCCAAGAGCTTGGCCCAAAACTGACCAGCAGGGCACAGATCCAGAGCAAGGCATATGCCCAGGCTGCACACACAACGTCTGTGCATTCACAGGCTGGAACTGGCTGGCTGTCACAGTTCACTACACCGAACTGCTCCTCAAGACAACCTCGAGTCAATGTCTCAAAAAACCACCCAGAAAGAGAAATAAGAAGAATCAATCTAATTTGTTAGGGCCTTCTGGGTGTGATAAAGCCAACCCCTGTCATCTCCACTGGCTTCCTGCTTCCCCTTTCCTGAGAAGCAAAAACACCATTCAATTAAGATAATTAAATCCACCCAAAGAGCTCAAGCTCAAAAACCACACTACAGGCAAGTGGTCAAACCCAGCAGCAAAGCAAACCCCAATGGCTTCCTGTGCAAAGACAGGCAGGGACGACAGGAAGGACCTGCTTAGCAGCTGGAGAGCTTCCTTCCCAGCTCTGCAAGGACCATCTGAGCCTCCCCCAACAGGAGGGGACCACCCGCCCCCCACCGTGCTGACAGTCTGAATCATGAGCTCCATGCCCATGGTCATCGTGAAAAACTGAACTGAGAAGATGCTTGGGAGGCAAATAAAAATATAAACCCTCATTTTCTTCATCTATCCTCAAGTCTCCCTTGAGCTTCAGCCCAGAAGCCCAGGACACACCCTCTGTGCCTAAGCTCAAGGACCAGAGGGGTCAGGGTTTCATCCCAAAGTGTGGGGTGGTCAAGTGGTGAACCCGAACTGAATCCCAGCTCCAGGTCTCTCCTTTACATGCTATGTGACACTGAGCAATACTCTGCACCTCTCTGTGCCTTTTTTTCCCCTCCACCTAGAAAATGGCAATCATAAGACCTGTGGAACCCACCCAGAGGAGTCATGAGAATCAAACAAGATAATGGAGCCCAGAGTGTGTCCCCAACTTCAGGGTAACGTGAAAATCTGAGTCATCCCAGTACTGACTCGCTGGATTGGCCTCCTCTGCCTGTGATCCATGCTGCGTCCCAAGGACCTCAGGTTGCCAGATAAAAAAACAGGATGTCCTTGGAGTTCCCATCGTGCCTCAGCAGTAACAAACCTGACTGGTATCCATGAGGATGCAGGTTCAATCCCCAACGCCACTCTGTGGGTTAAGGATCCAGTGTTGCCATGAGCTGTGGTGTAGGTCTCAGGCTCGGCTTAGACCCCAAGCTGCTATGGCTGTGGTGTAGGCCTGCAGCTACAGCTCCGATTTGACCCCTAGCCTGGGAACTTCCATATGCCTCGGGTGAGGCCCTAAAAAGACAAAAATAAATAAAATAAATAAAAATAAAATAAAACAAGAAGTCCTGTGCAATTTGAATTTCAGATAAACAATGGCTACTTATTTTTAAATAGTCATATTTTGTTTTAGTATAAGTAGAGGATGATTAATTTTACGGAGAAATTTGACTAATACAAAATATATCCCAAATATTGCAGGGGACATACTTATACTAAAAAATGTTCCTTGTTTACCTGAAATTGGGATGTCCCCAGGTGTCCCATATTTTTAATTTGTTCAGTCTGGCAACCTAGTCATGCCAGATCTCCAACTGCTGCCTCTCTGGCTGTGTCCTGACACCAGGACCACCCAGGCTGGGGTCCCAAGCCCGGCTCTGTCACTCAGCAGCTGTGTGACATGGATATTCTGAGGCTCTGTTATCTCATCTCAGAAAGGAAGCTGATGGTGCGCAGCTACACGGAGGAGTACGGTGCTGGAGCTGGGGCCTCCCAGGGGCACCGGCCAGGGCCCCTGTGCTGTGGGCCCACCACACTTCCTCAGCTGTGTGTGGCGATCCGGATCAGGGTCTGTAGGGAGTGCCAGTAGGAGTCCCTTCCCCTGGCCACTTCCTGTCCTCACAGGCTGGGGCAGGCCAGCAGAGGATGGGCTGCGTGACCACTCAGGCCCCGAGCTGGCTGCTGGCAAGGGGTCCCACGGGAGACAAGGAGAACATGAGGCAGCAGAGCTTTCGACCTCCGTTTCCACACCGCACACTCGCAGCAAACCTCTGTCATCACATCCTTGTGGCCCAAGAAGCATACTCAGCAATGGCAGCTGACGAGTGGCCACCGTGCCCCAAGCCGCTTGTCAGTCAAAGAGGATCCCAGGCTGCAGTCCTCACTCCCAAGGAGCTCAAAGCCTTGTTAGAAAGCTGGGGTCACAGCAGATAAAGTGGAGTGATGCAGTGAGAGTGATTTTTTTGGAATTCTGTAAGGAATAAGACAACAGAAGAGAAAATGGTCATCAGTTGGTGACCGGGGAACAGAAAGAGACATTCCGGGGAGAGAGCCTGCCACTCCAAAGGGGCAAGCCAGGACCCACCTGGGCCTGCAGCTCCCTTGTCCAGGGCACCACAGGCCTGGCGGAAGACAGCATGCAGGGGAGCTCCAAGTCCCCCACCAAGAGAGCCTTAGTGTCATGCAGAGACGTTCGCCGTGGATCCAAAGAGAGAAAAAATTGCATCAGCACAAGACAGCCTATTCTGGTCCATGATAGTTCACCAGTCTCATGCATGATGGAAAAAAAGGATCATGTGAGAACATATTTTGGAAGAGTCAGAATTTACTGATGACCGTGCAAAAGATATTTCATTGCTCCTGGCGAGAAGAAGCTGATTCATGGGGAGGCTCACTCAGATTTGGTTTGTTGGACATTTTCTGATTCAAATAGATGATCCTGGCAATGAAGAGAAGACAGAACACATTCTCAAGCATAATTCTCCCAGCACAGCTACAGGGGCGCCTGCATGGCCTCAGTTTGCCCCAAGCATGTCTTCATGATGGGTGTGTCGCCAACACCTTTGCCCCTCCCTAGCGGCTGAACCAGAAAGCCCTATCCATTCATTCCTTCTGGGAACCCTGCTTCCTCTTGCACTCTCTGATGCTTTGCAAGATCTGCTGGCTCAGCATTCAGCATCTGTGGATGGAGTGTTGGAAGACCAGTTCCCAGGGTGCTGTCAAGTCTCCAGGGTTTCCTCTACAACTCAGGGCAGATGCCAGTATTTCACCTGCTGACACCCATAACTTAGGTGTCATGGCAGTTAATGACCATTTGCAATGTGGCTGTAATCAACACTCCAGTTAGTGTTTGCAACAAAATGTTTGCTGGACACTGGCCCTTCTAAGGGATTCAAAACCATCCCCCAGTTTGGAGCAATAAGTGCCATTAGAGAGACAAACAGGAAAATGGCAAAGTCGTGAAGTCGCATATTTCTCCCTGATGTAAATGCTGGCCCATATTCACCTTGAAACTCATCTCTACTTAAATGGGAGGCACACAACGTGGTGCAAGCGAGCACCTCCCGCCAGCCAGCCCATGACAATCTGCTCCACCTGTTTCCACCTCCCACCACAGACAGATTAGGGCCTGGAATCAAAAAAAGAAATTAAATCCGCTTGGATTCAAATGGACTAATTTAAAATTTGCGATAATTCTGGAAACTACTGGATTACAACTGACTTTCAAAAAAATAAGTCCCGCTAAGTCAGTCAACAGTATGAATCATATGACAGAGGTGAAGCGATCTGCTCATGTGCTGAAAAGATATGTCTTATGCTGCACATTAAGCTACAAGAGGAGATAGCCTGGAGAGCCACTGATGCGGGGGTGCAGGGATTGGGATCCTGCCACAGTAAAGTGTCCAGGCTAGCAGGAGAGACCAACATTGGCCAATTATCACCCAGTTAAATTCTTAATTACAATTATAAAAAGTACTTCAAAGGAGTGGAGTATAGCCTGCTGGAAAAGCAGAGAGCAGAGAGAGAATGGCCTGGGGAAGCTGCCTTATTGAGGGGACCTGTGAACTGGGTTCTGAAGTATACATAGGAGTTAAGCAGGTAACAGGAGAAAGGTATAGGTAGAGAACTCCAGGCAGTAGGAACAGCATGTGTAGTAAAGGCTCTGAGGCAGGAGATTCAGCATGGCATATTGAAGAAGCTGGTAAAAATCCAGGGTGGTGGGAAAGCCAAGCATGAGGGGGAAAATAGTCCAGATGGGCATGGAATGGGAACCTTTGTTAAGGAGCTTGGTTTTCATTCTTTAAAACTAGGAAGCCAGAGTTCCTGTTGTGGTACAGTGGAAATGAATCCCACTAGGAACCATGAGGTTGCGGGTTTGATCCCTGGCTTCGCTCAGTTGCCGTGAGCTGTGGTATGGGTCGCAGACACGGCTCAGACCTGGTGTTCCTGTGACTCTGGCATAGACTGGTGGCTGCAGCTCAGATTAGACCCGTAGCCTGGAAACCTCCATATGCCGCGGGTGCAGCCCTCTAAAGACAAAAACAAAAAACAAAACCTGGGAAGCCATTGAGGGATTCTAAACAGGAGGTTGACATGAACAGATTCAGTTTTTAAAAGCTGCTTCTGGGTGCAGGGCAGAGAATGACTATGGGCTCCTACAGTAGCCCAGGAGAGCCGGGCCAGCAGCTGGGGCCACACAGTGACAGTGGAGATGGAGACCAGTGTGCGGGCGGCAAGAGACCTTTCAGAGAGGAGACTCGTGGGACCTGGAAATGGATGGGATGGAGGAGGAAGAGGGAGCAGTCACAGTGACTCAGATTTCTGGGATCCTCAGAGGAATGCCTGGCTTGTGGAAAGGTCATGGGTTCTGTCTTAAATGTGTGAGTTTGGGGAGCCCTGCAGGGGGCAGATGGAGACAGAGGCTGGAGCCCAGACAAGTGGCCTGGGCCGGACATGCTGTCAGTGGGTGGCTGCTCATGGCGAACACGGCTGTGGGTAAAATTACCCAATGAGCCAGCAAGGGAGGAGGAGGGGCCCCAGGGCTGGACCCAGAGGAAGTCTCACCATCCTGGAGACAAGACAGGTACCAGTAGGCAGGGCAGGGAGGAGGAAGCTGTGTGCATTCCGCACATGGAAGTGGGAGGGCTTCCCAGGAAGACAGTGGCCAGTGGTCCTGACTGCAACCTAGAAGTTAAGTCAGACAAGGAGCAAAGTTCCCCGTTAGATGATCCACCCAGGGAGGGGAGACTCAGGGCAGAGTAAATGAGTTCAGGAAATCATGGGGGAGTGAGGAGCCAGAGAGAATTTAAGAGAACAGACTGTTTTGGAAGGCCATAAGCATACATAGGAACTTCACCCTGCCATGAGGAAATATTCATTATTTCCATGTAGTCATTGGAGCCGATTCCCAGGCCTTGCGGATAGTACAATTTGACAAGATGTAGCTTTCCCTCCTTCACGGTACCTGGGGGGACGTGCACCCTCTCCCATGCAAAGTGCTCTATGAGCCAGACTTTACAGCAATTCAGGTTGGCTTCCTTTCAAATTACCCAAAGCAGTGAGTGGACAGTTTTGCACTGGCCTCTGGAAAATGCATTCCAGCAGCAACGCTAGTGAGCCCTTGAACCCCAGCCCAGAGGGATGGCTTCCCTAAACGTTGGCAAAATAAGTGACACCCTCTCCTTCTGCACCTCTGTCTCGTCCATGTGCAACATGGACTGATTTCATCCTCATCTTTAAGTTGTACCTCGGAGGAGCTACAGATGGTGGAGTAGACTCTTAGTGACACGAATAGGAATTTTCCAGATGACTTTAAGCCCCAGCAAGCCAGGGCTCTTTCTCAATAAGTCTTCTCCAGCTTTCTGAGTCTTTCTTTCTGTGCCTCTGTTGCCCTCTGGTAAAATTCGGGGTGAAGATACCCAATGCAGAGCATTGCCACCAACATTTATTCAGCTTCTTTGTTCAGCACATAAAGGCAAAGAGGACTCTGTGCCTGGATTCCAGGAATTTTCTTTCTAGTTGCAGAGAGAGTGGAGCAATCATCCATTCCTAAGACGTATGGGTTATGATACAAAATGTGCAACAGTACAGCATGAGTTATGGAAAATGTGAAGCCAGCATGCTATGGGGACACAAAAGTCAGCATGGGGGATCAGGGACAGAGCCAACCAGATAGTGGGTGCCACAAACTGCCTCTGTGCATTTTCAAAGAAATGTACTCCACAAGTTTGTTGTTATTATTATTATTATGACTATTAATATCATTAATAAACTACCCTGGACTAGATTAATATCCAAGAGCTGCAAGATGAGGACAGGCTTCTGGAAGCCCCAGTGGTCTGCATTTACAATTTGCATAGTGGATTTATTTTAATTAGTTCGCACTTCACTCCGAGCACTCTTAAAATTCTCCTGGGCAGCTTTTTGGTTCTTTTAGCTGTCAAAATAGATACACACCTCCTGCCAACAGTAAATCGAACTCTACTGCCTGCCGAGTGGATTCAAGTTCAGTCACTCTACTTCTCTTTACTGCAAACCTGTTATGAATTCACGTGGGAAAAGGGCCTTTGGTCAGATGTGGTTAGCAAAAAAAATGATTCACAACTGGGCCAGTCATATTAGAAATCCCAAAGGCTTAAAACAGGTTCCTAGAGATCTTGCTGTGGTGCATCGGGACCAGCAGCATCTCTGTATAGGTAGCAACCACGCTCAGATCTGATCCCTGGCCTGGAAACTCAATATGTCACAGGGTGGCCAAAAAAAAGAAAAAGAAAAAGAAACAGGTTCCTAAAGATTTCTTGGACCAGCAACAAATTAATGAATCTTTGAAGGGATGTAAACCTATCTCGGTTTTCCCCCAAAAATTGCCTGCATTTCGAATTTTGTTGAGTTCAAAGTGAAAGCCAAAACAAAAACAAAAACAAAAAACAACCAAACAAACAAAAAAAACTGGAAGACAATTGTATTACTGACATTTAAAGGTATCTTTTTCACAGAACATGGGCTTGACTTTTTGGTTCCGTGGGTTCCAATGAAATGATTTTTCTTCTTCTTTCTAGATGGGCAGCAATGACAGCAAACATAAGCAAGAGCAGAAGTTTTAAAACTACAGTTCCTAAGACCCAGCAAGGCAGGCACCCCCAGCCCCCACTCCTGTAACAGGTATGGAACCAATTCAAGAGGTGGCACCTTGAAACACCTTCGGTTTGAGCTACTCTACCGAAGGTTCCGCTAGGTATTGGGAGTTTGGGGTGGGAGTGAGGGGGTGAAGTCAACTTTATGATGGTCCTATCTGAACCCCATAAATCAAATCAGAATTGAGGAAACCATCCGAATGAAACTAACAAGAGGGAGGGCTCTCTATTTCCTGAAGCAAAAGGAATGTGGTTATTTTCTGAATACTATAAATATCAATGACCAGCTCTCATTACTGTTTGGAATTACAATGCAAACCCAAGATCAATTTCAGTTTTTTGGCCATGTGCAACAGAAATAGCAAAAAGGAGTAAGTATCGAGAAGAAATGGGAGCTCTTATAGACTCAAGGTGAAGACTGACATTCCAGGCTGTGAAAGGACAAAGAGAGGGCGCTGCCATTAGAAGGCAGGCTCCATCCTTGCATCAACTCCAGGAAAAACAGTGCAATGGGCTGGCCCATGTCTCCTGTCTGCACTTGGCCCCCAGAGTATCCACAGACTCCTTGACTTTCAACCCCACCAAGACTGAGCACCAAGGGGAGAGAAAATTTCCCAAAAGGTATCAAGTGTTCTTACTCAGAGGAGGGAATAGAAGTTGAGTGTTTACAAAATAAACATCTGCTAAGAGTAGGCGGTATTTAATTGGCTGGGGAGTGTTTATTTAACTCTGAGATTCTAATTTAGATCTCCAGCTATTCTGTTTCCATCTTAATATGGAAGTAGAGAAACACCAGTATTATTGAGTTTGGCCATTGCCGAGGTTAAAACTCCAGCATTCGAGACACCAGGAGATTCCCTGACTTTATCAGTAAGACCTCAAGATACAGAAAACTTGACTTACAGTGGCCAAAGCCATGGAGGTCCCCCAACTCACCCCAACAACACAGATTCCTGAGAAAGTAGGTCTGGCACAGGCTCACAGTCCAGCCAGGCCATTGAGAACCCAGAAATGTTCTTCTATCCCCTCAGCCATCCTCAACAAATTGGCCCTGAGTTATCATTGCTTGTCCCTCAGTGTTTTGAGTTGAATTGTATCCCGCCCCCCAAATTCATATGTTCAAGTCATAACCCTCCAGGACCTCAGAATGGGATTTATTTGGAAACAGAGTCATTACAGAAGTAGTTAGTTAAAATGACATCATTAGGGTGAGTTCTAATCCAACAGGACTAGCATCCTTACGCACAAAGAAAAGGCAACAGGAAGAGACACAAAAAGAGGGTAGCCATCCGCAAGCCAAGCGATAAGGCCCAGAACAGATCCTTCCTTCACAGTCTCGGACAGATCCAAGCCTACCCAACCTTGATTTGGGACCCCCCGCCCCCAGAACTGTGAGATGATAAAGAATTTCTGTAGTTTGTGGTACTTTTTTTCAGCAGCCCTAGCAAACAAATACAGACTATCTCAGGCTTCTTGTCTGCATCAAAGCAGAAGAAAGGGCACCAACACAGTGGAGTTGACAAGGATGGTTCCTTTGATCAGAAAGGCAATGGAGTTCCTGTCCTGGCTCAGTGTTAACGAAACTGACTAGGAACCATGAGGTTGCGGGTTTGATCCATGGCCTTGCTCAGTGGGTTAAGGATCCAGCATTGCCGTGAGCTGTGATGTAGGTTGCAGATGTGGCTCAGATCCCGTGGTGCTGTGGCTCTGGCGTAGGCCGGTGGCTACAGCTCTGATTGGACCCCTAGCCTGGGAACCTCCATATGCCACAGGTGCGGCCCTAGAAAAGACCAAAAAAAAAAGGCAAGAGTTTTCCCAGGCTTCCAAATGCACCCACCTCTGTGGCCAGAACTTGCTGCATGGGCATCTGAGACCAGGTGACTTTCGCCTCCACAGCTTTTAGAGAGGAAGTGGGAGGGGGAGAACAGGGTGGGGACGGGAGTGAGGTTGGCCAGTTTGGGGGCTGGGGCTGATGCTCACCCCTTTCAAATGCCTTCTAAGAAGTACCTATTGTGCTTTCTGGGGAGCAAGTGGCCCTGATTTTCAAGGCAGAGCTGAGGAGCTCATAAATACAGGCTTTCCTAGGGCCAGTCAGTCGTTCCTCATCAGCTGATCCAGTTTGCTAAAAAAGGGGGTTCTTTGCTTTCTCCAGCAGCCCCAGCTCAGTTCTTTCTTTAAAACAAATCTGCCTGCTAATGAATCAGCATCAGAAACTCACCCAAGGACTGTGGTCAAGAGACAGGAAACAGGAGTGGTTAATGAACCCAACTAGTATCCATGAGGATGCAGGTTCAATCCCTGGCCTCGATCAGTGGGTTAAAGATCCGGCATTTCTTTGAGCTGTGGTGTAGGTCACAGACCTGGCTCAGATCCCGAGTTGCTCTGGCTGTGGTATAGGCCGGCAGCTGTGGCTCTGATTCAGCCCCTAGCCTGGGAACTTCTATATGCTAGGGGTGCAACCCTAAAAACAAAATAAAAAATAAAAAAATAGAAGAAAGAGAGATACAGGAAACCAAAAAACCCCCCAGGAAGGCTGGCCTCCAGGACTCAAACACAGTGCTGCCAGCCCCACTGTCAGTCCCTGTGGAACACCAGGTGGGCCCTTCTGGACATGGAGCCAGGGTGGGGTCTAGGACTCCAGAGATTCCAACCCCTCCACCCTGGTAGAACCTTCATCTTCCATTCCTACAACCCTGCTCAGGCCCCCACAGTTGCTCTCAGGCTGGTCAGGCAAGGAGGGGAGCCTGCAGCCTTGCCAGCTCCGGCCGCAGATGTGAATGGGGCTACTGTGTGACAGTGTTTCATCTGTCACAGCACCCTGCTAGAATGTTCACTGTCCCAAATGCCCCCCACTGGAGCCCACTCTAGAGTCTATACTTGCTATTTTATCTAACTTTTCATGTATTCATTTGCTCACCCCCTTGTTGAGAGTGATCCAGTTTACACAAAGTCTTTAGTTTAAATGTAATTACATCTTTAAAGGAAGGAAAATACCTTTGGAGTTCCCACTGTGGCACCACAGGTTAAGAGTCTGACAGCAGCAGCTCGGGTCACTGCAGAAGCACGGGTTTGATCCTCAGCCCGGCTCAGTGGGTTAAAGGATTCGGCATTGCCACAGCTGCAGCCTAGGTCACAGCTTTGGCCTAGGTCATAGCGGTAGCTCAGATTCAATCCCTGCTCTGGGAACTTCCATATGCCGCAGATTTGGCCATTTAAAAAAAAAGTACCTTCACAGCAACATCTAGACTGGCATTTAACCAAAAACTGGGCACCATTGCCCAGCCAGGTTGACACCTAAAATCAACCATCACAGGCACCCTTGTCTACCCAGACCAGCCTGTCCTTCTACAGAGCCACTAAATTGGATATTGTATTCACACCCCGCACTTCTTCCTTTTGCAGAGAAAACAACTCCCACTTTGCCATTGCATCTGATTGCCAGGAAGCTCTTATTTTGTGGGAAGAGGGCTGTACTGAACGAACCCTTCTGGAATCATCACCCAGAAGCGCCCACTGGCTGACGGGGTCCGTCTTCCCGGCTGGCAGACGATGCAGGGGAGTAAGAAGGGCACAGACGGCTTCAGCGACTCCTCGAGTATCGGCAGTGTGCTGGACGATGCAGACAGGGAGGTGAGCAGCCTCACAGACCGGGCGTTCCGGAGCTTGTGCATCTCAGAGGACGCATCCTTCCATGACTCCGACCTGGCCCTGTCCCCAGATGTCACCCGCCAAGTGTTCGGGAATTTCCACCAAGGAACGGTGAGCCACACCCACAGGAAAAGCGGCCTTTGGAGCCAGTTACCATCACAAGGCACTGAGCATGCCGGCTGGGCAGCCACGTTCCAACAGCTCCCCAAGTACGTTCAAGGGGAGGAGAAGTACCCCAAGAGCAGCCCCCCACTGACGCCAGCCCAGAGGAGACTGGAAGTGCCAGTTTCTGGCCTGAGGAGCAGCAGCAAGCCCGTTTCCAAAGTGTCATCACTGATTAAATCCTTCGACAGGACTGAGAGCCAACATTGTGACAGCAGGCCTCCTCCCAGCAAGCCTCCGGCTCTCAAAAACCCCCCCAAATTTGCTCCTCTTCCGGAAAGTGGTGTCAACTTCTGCTTTGATTCTGCCTTTCTAACCGTCAGGAGGGTGCCCGCTGAAGTCTCCAGCGCCCATCAGACTGGCCACCAGCCTGGCAGGAAGCACGGAGAGCAGGAGTCCCCCAAGAATCCTGAAATGTCCTGTCCCGGCCCCGGCAGCTTCCTCCCAACACCCGAAAATTCGGCCAACTCCTTGGAGCCAAAGTTCCCATCTCCAGCCCACAAGGCAGCCACAGGTGAGCCTGGAAGAAGCAAGGAGTGGGCTCGAAAAGGGACCTTTCTTCACAGCGAAAATAGTGCTTTCGAGTCGTGGAACGCCCACCAGCCCAGGCTGCCGGAGAGGAAGGATGCTGCTGATGCTGTCCCAGAAAGCAAGGCCCCCAGGCATTACGAGGACCCACCCTTGTTAAGAGAACCCCCGGCCCCTGAGCGTAAAGTCTCCCCCTGCCACGTCCGGGCCAGCTGCGGTCAGGAAGAGAACAGGCTGGCTGCAGGGTCTCTGTCCACATCTGGACCGTGGGGATCTAGGGATCTGGGAGCCCAGGTTTCTGCTATGGAGGGAAAAGCTCCCAGCTCACAGCCTGAACAGCAGATGAAGCCAGCTCAGGTCCCCTGGAGGAAACCAAAGGCTGCCAAAAGTGGGAAAGAAAGTCTCCAAGATGCTTCAGAAGAAAAGAAGCAGAGTAACCGGAGAGGCCCCTCCTTGTATATGAAGCACAATCCCCAGGGGCAGTTTTCAGAAAATGATGCTCTCGATCTGCCTGTGGACCCCCATGAGCATTATGACCCTCCTTTCAACATCAGTAAGCTTCTGACCCCCGTCATACCCACCAAGCATGTCCTGGAGTCATCCGACAGCCAGCCGACAGAGGTAACCCCATCGCCCCCAGGACAGTTAAACGGGTACCAAGAGAAGGAGCCCAGTGAATGTCAGTCCCGGGACAGCTACAAATCCAAAGCCCCCAGCCTGCTCTTCAACCTCAAAGATGTGCGCAAACGTGTGAAGAGCACGTACAGTCCCTCGCCTCTCTTGAAAGGCTTTGATGAGAAAACCAGAGGCAAGCAAGAATCCCTGAGCAACGGTAGCCTCCTTCCCAATGGGCTCGAGGATAACCCTCCAGAAGAGCTTTCTAAGGAAAGACCAGCTGACACCCCTTGTGTGTCGCTCGTCAGTACCCAGAAGGACCCCAAAGCCGATCCCAGTGCAGCCTCTGCTGACAACTACCAAAATCTTGCGTCGCCATCAACCATCCCCAAAGCCCCCTTCTGTGTCAATGGCAAGGCTCCTGACAAGATCAGCTATGAGAAGAATGACGCTGATGGAGAATTGGAGATGGGTGCCACCAGGCCCGGCTGGTGTCCAGACTCCAGGGAACACTGTCCCAGGAGACACCTGTCCTTGAAGTTTTGCAGTGGCAACTCTGAGGTGGGGGAGCCTTCAGAGAACCTCAAGACTCCCAGCCTGGAGAATGGGTTCTTGAGATCCATCTCTCAAGAGACAGAACCTGAGAGAGAGGCAGGACCTCAGAATCCAAACTTTAATCAGAAATTCTCCCCAGGGCCCCTTTCTCCGGAGGAGGAAGATGTGTTTTATAGTGACAGCCAGTCTGATTTTATGCCACCCCTCAAAAGTAAGGCCAAATTCAGCACCAGCTCTTCAGATCAGTCCTTTGCCTCGTTTGAGGATCAGCAGAAGGCATGGTTCACTGAGAGCCAGAGGGAAGACAAGAGGAATGACGTGAGTGCAGGTGACAGTCAGAAGGATGAGCAGGAGAAAGTGATGGAGGAGAGTGAGCTACAGTACAGAGCCTTAAGTAATGGGCATGCATGCATGGAGGAGCACAGCAAGGAGGAATCCTTGCAAGGAGAAGAGGAAAGTTTGCCGGGAGGTAGCCCCAAGATGGCATCAAGGGAGGAAGCTAATTTCAGAGGCACTTGGATCGAGGGAGGTAAGGATCCGGCTCTTTCACCTGCCAAAGACCTAACCCCTTCACCATCTTCCACTTCAAATAAGCACATACTGTTTGCAATTAAAGACAATACCCTCAGGGCCACACCTGTGATAAAACCCATCATGCTGCCCCTTCTAAGGTCCATGTCCTCTGAGTCCCCACTGGGCAGTGGCCACAAAGAAGAGGAATTACCAAGGCCAGGCTGCAGTGGAGATGCTAGTCTTGGCGTCCCCACAAGCCAGGAACTACCCAGCACTCCAACACCTGCCAGCGTGCGGGGCACACACTTGAAGGGTGCAGCCTGCGAGGGTGTGGAGAGCCGTGGGCGGGGGCCTAGCACAGCCAGGTCGGAGACTTCCCAGCCAGCCCCAAAGGGATATGTCGCATCTCCCTCACTCACAGGAGAGGGCCAAAGGCTGAAGCCACCCCCAGAGGCCACACATAAGTTTGTGATGAACAATGGCAAGAGCGGTTCCACAGACCAGGGGAAGCTGGAAGCTCCAAGGAGCATCCCCGTGATCACTTTGCCGGAAGGTGACCTAGAAGATGAACCACCCCCACAGCAGCTTGGAACCTGTTGGGAAGAGCAGACGCAAAGCTTCAAAAGTCACTTTTTGTCTCCTCCGGGGAGAAGATTGGTTCCCAGCGAGCTGGCAGCTTCTCCCAATGCCAACTCCCTGGAAGAGGGCAGCGCATGCTCTCCGGCTGCCAGCAGCTTCTGGGAAGATGCTTCCCAGGCCCCCAGCGAGCCAGGCCTGCTGCCAGGGGAGCCTCCCCATGGCAGCCCTTGGGCCAGCCCCAGCCCTGGCCGGGTGGCCCGGAGGGAGGACTTGACACATGCCCTCACATGGGAGCCCAGCTCCGACCCCCAGCTGGAGCCGTCAGCAGAAGAACTCAGGACGCTTTCTCCAAGAGGCTCAATGCTGGACATGGCCACCAGCTCAGCAGGCCTCCCGGAGAAGCCAGAGCCTCCCACTCTGCTGGAGAGGGCGGCCGGCAAGCCACCTGCAGTCCCGCCCAAAACAGAGAAGGCCCTGCGGCGGGCCAAGAAGCTGGCAAGCAGGAGGAGAAAGACCGACCAGCCGCAGGAAAAGCACGGCGAACGCCGGGAGGAAAAGCTGTGTCCCGAGGACTCAGAGCATAGGCCAGCATCCCCCAGAGAGAGGCCCCGACCCAGGTTCCCTGCGGTCCGGTCCCTCCCCCATCCTGTGCACCGCCACTCAGTGTCTGCCTTCTCAGAGCCCGTCCCTAGACGACCCGGGGGGTCCCAGTCCCTGACCCCCCTGCCCCCTTACCCCGCCACCCAGAAGGTCCTCCAAGACCCCCAGTCTGGAGAGTACTTTGTCTTCGACCTGCCACTCCAGGTAAAGATCAAGACCTTCTATGACCCAGAGACGGGCAAATATGTCAAGGTCTCCATCCCATCCTCTGAGGGGGGTTCCCCTGAGCCAACCCCGCCGGACGCCCTTGCTGCCCCCTACATGCTGTACCCCGGCTTCCAGCCCCTGCCCGTGACGGCCCTGATGCCCCTGCGCTGCTCCTCTCAGCTGTCCGCCCCCACCTTCCTAAGGCAGTGCCCTCACACCGCAGAGGCCGCCGGCCCCAGGCCCCGCAGCATCCACAATGCTGGCCTGCAGCTGGCCTCTGGGCCTCCCGAAGACTTCACCCCACACTCTGCAGGCCCGGGCCCCTTGGGGCTTCCCCAGAGCCCAGGGGAGGAAGCGGGAGATACCCCAAGCCTGAGCATCATCTCCACCAATGACCTAGAGGACTTTGCCATGGAAGGCATTTCTTGAGAATTACAGCAGACTAAACAACCCCCCCACCATATACTCAGAAAAGCTTACATCCCCTCCCCTAGAACAATCACACACACACACACACACACACACACACACACACTCACTCACACTCACACTCACACTCACCTCAACTTACACTCAGCCATTTGAGGTCCCTAAACTCTGGGGCTCCCTTCCCTGGGAGGGCACTGCTCTGCTCACATGACCGGGTCCCTTCTGAGCCCCTTCCTGGACCCAAGATCCACTCCACTTCTTTTCTCCTCCCTTCCCTTCCTTTTTGTCCTTCTCCCCAGGCCCTCTCCCAGGGTGGGCCCAGCCTGATTCCTAACAAGCTACTCCCCCAGCATCCCACCCACTCCTCAAGGGTCGGCTGGCACAGTGAGCAAACCGCAAGGCCCCCAGAAAGGCTGTGCCCTGCTGAGCCCCGCCCTGAAAGCAGACCATCCTTCTAGGTCGCGAGGGGCACACCGTGGCCACCCCACCCTCCCCCAGACAGCGGCCCTTTCCAGCTCATCTCAGGGGGAAATGGCTGAGGACCGACCCCAGGCAATCTTGCAGAAATGTTTATTTGAATAGAATGGGTTTTCTTTACTGAGGAAACTTTCCTCCAAAGGCTATTTTCTGATCACCTTGTAAAAAGGGAAACAAGTTTGCAGATGCGGTTCTGTCACTGGACTCTGTCCTTCTTCTGTGGGCAGTGGCAGGTGTGGGCTGTTGAGCAAAGGGTCACGGCCTCCAGGTCTCCCATCACGGCTGGGTGGCCACCCAGGATCTCCACTCTGCACAGTGGACAATAGCCTTGACATCCACTGTTCAAGCCTTCTCAGGCCAGGCTCTCTCCTACGCTGAGGAGGCAGTGATGACGGGTACCCATGCCAGTCATCGAGGATGACCTGGGGCCTGAGTCAGGCTCTGAGGCTCCCCATTAAATGACCGGCACCTGGGCTCTGAGGGAAAAACTGTGTTTCCCCCAAGTCCCTTTGGGGAGTTGCAGGGAAGTATCTAAATCAGCTCAGCGACCACCCCCCAGCCCCCCCACTCCCCACCCCCACACCCCCACACCTCTGAGAGCAGTGAAGATCTGTGAGCAGGTGCCCCCTGGGGCAACATCCTAGGCAGGAAACAGGCTGGTCCACACAGGCCTCCACCTGGGGCTTCCTTCCTCTGAAGCGGAATTCCTAATTCCTGGGCTGTGGGAAAGTGGGGCATAGAGTGCCTCCTTCTTGTTTAGAAAGGGCAGCTGTCAAGGCAGCTGTCAGGACTGCCCTGCTCTGGGCCCTGGGGACCACCCAAAACACCCCGCCCTGGTTCTTTTGACAAAGATGCTGTTTCCAGGCTGGGAAGATGGGGAGGCACCCAGCTCACCAAGGCCCAGACTCACACAAATATGGAGCCTTTGAACATACTCGGTCGTGATTTGGATTCAAGATTTTATATTCCTTTGTTTTCCCCAGATGTGCAGCTGCCCTTTAATTTCATCGTGAAAATGCACACAAGTCCCCCAGCCCCATGCCCATAGATTTGTCTACACCTGCTAAGTCCACTAGATGGGTAACCAGGAACTCAGGCAGGCTCTTGTCTGAGAAATCGGGTCCCCAGGCATCACTCTCTGGGGTCCCAGTGAAGTGAACAGAGTTGTGATCTTGGCTCTGCCACCAACTGGCCAAGCATCCTCTCATCCATTTTTATCTTACTCAGATAGGAAAAATAATATCGCATTTCAAAATTCTCATGACTCAGGAAGAGAATTACCTAACAAAAATAGAGTCTCTCTGTTAAAAAATAACAGGTAGTTATGGTAACCATGTCCCCACAAGGAAAAATATACTCTACATAAGGACACCAGTCATCTTCTCTCTTAGAAGCAATATGGGTGGGGCTGTCGATGGAGCTAAGAATGTAAAAGTAGATATTTGGGGATCCAGGTCAACTCCCCAGTCCTCTTTGCCCCTGTGGGCACAAAAGAGCAACGGGCATCCAGTGGAAAACAGCAGCCACCCACACATCTGGAGGAAGAATTCCTTGGCTAGTGGGCTCCTCAGCAAGTCAGCCAGAAGGGAGCAAAGCACCTCAGTTCCTTTACTGTGATTTACAGCCCTTCCAAGTGTCTCCTGAGGAGGGGACATAAAGCAAAGCACCTCAAGGGAATGATCAAAGGTCCTGGGGCTGTTCCGTGGACAATACCAAGAGCTCACATTGTCGATCACACAGGCTGTGCCAGCCCCTGAAAAGGCGATTTGAGCCTGGCCTCAGACTTCACCACAAATCTATGAGAGGCACCCTCATTAGCTTCCCGTTACTGTAAATGCAGCAAAGGCACTGAGACATGGAGTAACTTCCCACAGTCACTGAGGGAGAGGCTCAGCCAGGAACTCAGGTGTCTCTCACTCCCAGGTGGGCCTTCAAAACCCTAATCACGTGTCTCGAAGTGTGGTCTGTGGACCAGCAACCTCCCTGTCACCAGGGGGCTTGCTAGAAATCCAGAATCTCAATCTGCCTTTCCAAAAGATTGCCCCGCGATTTGCTTCCACTTTAAACTTTGAAAAGTGCTAGTTGCCCCTGATTGGCCCGGAAAAGAGAAGATTTAGGGGCAACAAGTTGATGTCTTCCTGTCTCTCAGTGTCACCATGGGTGAGGAATATAAAGTGGAGCTGCTATGAAAAACAGTAGGGCAGGTCCTCAAAAAGTTAAACAGAGACGTACCATGTGATCTGAAAATTCCGTTCCGGGTAAATATACAAAGGAATTAAAAGCCAGAGCTCAAAGAGATATTTGCATACCCTTATTCATAGCAGCATTATTCACAATATCCAAAAGGTGGAAGCAATCTAAATGTCAGACAACAACTGAACAAACTGTGGTATGTAAATACAATTGAATAGTATTCAGCCCTAAAAATGAAGGACACAGGCTACAGTGTGGATGAATCTTAAGGACATTAGGCTTAGGGCAACAAGCCAGTCACAAAAGGACAAAGACTGTATGATCCCACTTTTAGGAGGTACTCGTGTAGCGAGTTCCCATAGCGACGGGAAGTAGGATGCTTGTTGCCAGGGACTGAGGTGGGAGGAGGTAGGCGGCTGAGGTTAAGTGCGTACAGAGTTCCAGCTGGGGAAGATCAAACTGTCTGGAGGTGGAGGGTGGTGAATGCACTTAATGTACACCTTAAAATGGTTAAAAATGGAGTTCCTATTGTGGCTCAGTGGTTAACAAACCCAACTAGTATCCTTGAGGACGTGGGTTCGATCCCGGGCCTTGCTCAGTGGGTTAGGGATCTGGCACTTCTGTGAGCTGTGTTGCAGGTCGCAGATGTGACTCGGATCTGGCATGGCTGTGGCTGTGGTGTGGGCTGGCGGCTACAGCTCTGATGAGACCCCCTAGCCTGGGAACTTCCATATGCTCTGGTTGCAGCCCTAATACCGCAAAAGAAAAAAAAATGGTTAAAATGGTAAATCTTATGGTACATGAATTTTGCCACAATTTAAAATACAGGACAAATAAAGCCCCTTGTCCAGCATGAACATTCCATTCACCCTGAGGCCACAGCACAGGGCCGGAGTTTAAAGGAAACACTGCCCCTTGAAGGGCCAAGTGCAGGCTGGGCTCCACCTTCTCCTGAAGACAAAGGCACAGAGGCCAGTGTAGGGCAGGAGTCAGGATTGTGGGCCAAATGAGATGGGGGAGAGGGCGCTGCTCAGATCCACACCTTCTTTAGGGCAGAGTAATTACACCTGAAGCCACAGAGAAAGGCGGAGGAAGAGGAAGTTCCAGGGTTCTGCCCCACCCCCAAAACCAGATCTTCCTCTTCCTGGCTCCCAGGCTCAGCAGCCCATGCCCATCCTCTGGTGGCCCAGCCACAGTCCTGAAACCATCCCTACTGCTCCCCATCTCTTGCTCCCAATTCAATCAGATCCCAAATCTGTCAATTCTACCTCCAGCCATCTATCAATGCACCAACCATCTGCTAAATACCCCTCATCCCCAGCTGTCAGAGCCCCCTCGCCACCCCTACTCCCAGCAGGACTCCCTTCCAAACCACGACTTCTCTTAGGGTAGCCCAACTAATACCCCAGGGCTCCCTGCTCATCCCAGCAAAGAGTCAGGCACCAGAGAAGAGTCTGAAGGGCTGCCAAATGCTGGGGACTGCCATCCTCTCCGGTCTCATCTCCTGCCTGATTCTATAGCTCCCTTGGATTCCAACCACTTCGAGCTTCTTTGAGTTGATCAAATGAGCCATTTCCAGCCCCCCTGCACCCTCTCTGACCCCTTCACAAGAGGCAAGGCCTATGCCAAGCAGAGTAGAGTCTGTGTGCAAGTCCAATTTCAAGTCAGAAAGCATCATGCCAAGAGTTCCTGTCATGGCCCAGTGGTAACAAACCTGACTAGTATCCATGAGGACTCGGGTTTGATCCCTGGCCCTGCTCAGTGAGTTAAGGATCCAGCTTTGCCATGAGCTGTGGTGTAGGTTACCAATAAGGCTCAGCCCCATGTTGCTGCGGCTGTGGCTGTGGCTGGCAGCTACAGCTCCGATTTGACCCCTAGATTGGGAATGTCCATGTGCCACAGATACAGCCCTAAAAAGGAAAGAAAAAAAAAGCCCCATGCCACTTCTGCTGGTCCTCTGGAACAAGCACCCTGCAAGTCCCCAGCTGCCACAGAGCAGTTCACGTACCCTGGGTTGCTCTGCTGTCAAGAAGCGCACACTCGCCCACAAGGAGATGGCCTGGAGAGGCCTAGACCATGTGGAAAAAGAGGGAGAGGCCCCTGCCCTCCTGTTCCAGTTCCAGCCTCTGGCTGCTCGAGCTGGAACCACCTCACCAAGACACTCTCTGATTCCCAACCCACAAAACCAGGAGAGATAATAAGTGATTGCTGTTGTTTTAAGCCACTAAGTTAAAAAGTAGTGTATGACAGATGACCAGAGGCCTCCCTCTCTCTCAGGCTCCCTTCTCTCTCCACTCTCACTATTTCCTTGTACCTTCTGGATCCTCAGCCCCTCCCCCTAGACTACTCTTTCCATCTCTGGGTGCCCTAGGTGCTCCACCTTGGACACCACCTTCTCTAGAAGGACACCTCTGGTGCCCTAACTCCTGACCTTGCACCTCACTTTCCAGGTCCTCCAACATTGCTGTGCTTCTCCCACCACAGCCCACGGTGTAGTTGTCTGCTGACCTGCTTGTCTTTCACGCCTGCTCATTGGTCAGTTTTGCAGGGGGGGAAGCCTTGCCTGTCCGCATCATCACTGCATCCCCAGCTGCTGACACAGCGCCAGGTCCACAGTAGGCAATGGGGAAACATCACTGAATTCAATGGAATTCTTGGTCTAAATTCTACAAAGAGTCTTTGGGGAGAAGCAGTTGATGCCATTTGACCCAATTTTCTCCCTTTCCAAACTAGTTGTTGACCCCAACTGGAAGAATGAGCCTAGTCCGGTGCCAGAGCAGGTGCTCTGCTCCCCTGACCCTGTGTGAGGGGCAGCCAAGTAGGCTGTGGCCCTCCAAAGGGGGACTCCAGAACAGATGTCCCACAATGTAGCCCATAAGCCAGCATTCACATTTAACTAATGTTCCTTGATGAGAAATTCCACCCCTGCCAACAAAAGGAGGCCAAAAAGTCTGGCCCAGCCCTCGCAATAACATCCAAAACCCGAGTTAGAACCAAATTATTATTTGATCTGGTGATGATAAAATGATGAGGACATTAGACAAATTGTGTTACGTGAAGGTGGTGAGTGGACCTGAATTCCATTTATTGACACAAGGAGGATTTGGCATCAGATCGCAGTTTTCGGAAGTATTTCATAGTACTTGGCTGCCAAAGGGTAAGGCCAGGTTACCATGGATGGGATTTTTAACTCTTGAGTCACCTAAAAGAAGTCAAGGGTGCTCTTCTTCAGGACAAGAAGGAGAAATTAAGCTGATTATCAGTCTTCTCATTTCCCCTTGATACAATGAAACTGTCTGATTATAGTTCCACAAATGGAGAAATAAATATTATTACAAGAAAAAAAAAAAAACGGCTCTAAAAGATAAATAGCATCACTACCTAAGACACCACACATCCAGGTTCAACTCTGTAAGTAGGGTTTGTGTATTATCAAGCATGGAAAGCTTCAGAAAATTCTAGAGAAGATATTGTTGGACATTGTCACATCTCAATTAATTTTTTGAAAGAGTGTAAGTCTGAAGTTTTTTGGGAATTCAAATCAGCATCTGAGACTTATCTTGCTCCCCAAAGTTTCAACAGCTTCCTTTAAGTATATTCTTGAGGCTTCAAAAATTTAAGACTAGTTGACCCCAGCTAGCAAGTTTGTTAAAGGAACCCTATCATACTGCCTTCCCAGAGTATGTGTCTTTGTTGATGGGGAGCCCAGCTTACCCTTTTGTACTCTGTCTGCACAGCAGGGAAGGAGACAGGGCAGAAGCCACCAGATGCCAGGAGGGAGAAAGGAAGAAGCCATATGCGATCCCCTCCAAAAATGTCTACACCCTTCTTATATCTAGTCTTAATCCTCCAGACTATTGGCAGAAGATGGTAAGAGAAAGGGTTTTTCTAAGTAAGCCTGAGCTCATGTTGATGGCCCTGGTCTAAAATAACTCTCAGGGAAGTTTCGTTGTGGCTCACCAGTAATGAATCCCACTAGTATCCATGAGGATGTGGGTTTGAACCCTAGCCTCACTCAGTGGGTTAAGGATCTGACATTGCCATGAGCTGCACTGTAAGTCAGAGACATGGCTCGGATCTGGCATTGCTGTGTCTGTGGCATGGTTTGGTTGGCTACAGCTCTAATTCAACCCCTAGCCTGGGATCCTCTATATGCCACAGGTGCAGCCCTCAAAAGACAAAAAAATAAATAGATAAAGTAAAGTAAAAAGACAAGATAAAATAATTCTAAGTGCAACTCCTTTCTCTCTGCTGCTTAAGCACAGATTCCAGCAAAACAAAACAGTCTCTCCAAGGACACCACTAGAAAACATTATATTCTCTTAATATAAAAAAAATATTTTCTGAAGTTGATCATAATTGCAAAAATTAAGGTAAAACAAAATAAATTATAAATCAATAACTTAATTGAAATATAAAATATGGAATAGTCTTATAATTAAATAACATACAGCAAGAAGCATGAATAAAATTAAACTATGCATAGAAACACAGATGACTCTTACTGGTTTAATGTTCACAGGAATAAAATTAAGTTACAGAAGAATAAAAAAAGTTTAATTGAAATGGATATCAATCAAATTAGAACAAGAAATAAGTAGAAACATTTCATAATGATGAAGGAGCAAATCAATCAAGAAAACATAACAATTGTATGTATGTATGTAACTAATAATAGAGCTCTAAAGTATAGGAGACAAATATAAAGTCACCATGAAATGGGTTCTAGGTAGATTGACCAAATTGTAAATTCTGACAATCCCAAGTGTTGACAAGGCTACAGAGCAATGGGGATTCTTATACACTGCTTGTGAGAATATAACTTGGTACAAACTCTGTATTAGTTATCTATTATTGCATAACAAAATTCCACATAACTTCTCAGCTTAAAACAACAAACCTTCATTTTCTCATGACATCACAGGAGTGGCTTATTGTCTCTCATGAGACTCAGTCAAGATGTGGTCAAGGGCTGTATTTACCTGGCCTTCGTCAGTCAAGGGGTCTGAGAGAAGGTAGAGGCCACTGATTCCCACCCTCTTCCCAGGAAAGGGAGCCCAAAAGACCTGCCACTGAGGCATGCTAGAGCTGTAAACCACCACCTGCCCCCAAGCCCATAGAGGCATCTCATTCTTAGGCACTGCTGAGAAGAGGCCCCCACCTGCACAGAGCCATGGCTCAGGCCTGGAATCAGGCTGCCTGGGTTCACGTGCCCACT
This sequence comes from Sus scrofa, assembly GCF_054392235.1. Taxonomy (NCBI): domain Eukaryota; kingdom Metazoa; phylum Chordata; class Mammalia; order Artiodactyla; family Suidae; genus Sus; species Sus scrofa. Next base: position 112,136,387 of record NC_139396.1, read on the forward strand.
GAACCAAGCAAGAGGGCTTGTTGCCCACAGTACACAGAAGACCAAGCCACGAGGCAATGGTATTTTGCAGAGAGAACAGGTTTTATGGCAGGGAGGCCAAGCAAGGAGACAGGAGGTGAAGCTCAGATCTGTCTCTCCGATCGGCTTTTTGAGTTGGGGATTTATTGCAGGAGTAGGGAACAGGAGGGTGTTGGAGCTAAGACATGAGGGGCAGAGGGGTAAAGGGAAGTTTCAAGAGTCCTCTGTGCAGGTGTGACTGTCTTTCAGGTCTCTTCTGGGTCACATGTACACATTTGAGAGAGTTCTGTTGTCACATGCAGTGGAATTTTGACCTGTGATATCTGAAGTTCACTGCTGGGTTACTCTAGCCCCTCAAAGCATCCACGTGTGCGGGCTAGAAGAAAATTGTTAGCAGGCTGCTTCCTCACCTGCCGTTTCTTAGATATGCTGCCAAATATGCTGTTTCACATTTAAGGAATGAGCAGGCCACTCTGACCCTCAGCATCTTCATCTGTAAAACAGAGGTCATTCTAATCTCAGACCACAGCCCCATACTGCTTGACAGAGGTCTGGGGGTGGCCTTGTCGCAGACTCAGAGAGTTTGGCAGCAGATGGCTCCGGGCTGGACCAGGAGTCCTACTCACCACATCCGCACCTTCTATTCCTGAATGCTAAGGATGACACTGTTCGTGGGCTTCCTCCCACAAAGCAAGCCTGAAAAAGCTGCGAAGGAAAACCTCCAGGAACGCAGGCCTTCACTGCACCTGGGGGACGGCTTCTGATTCTGCTGTAGCTGCAGTTCAAGCCTCAGGCGCGCAGGGAAAGCCCAAGTTTAATAAAGGATAATTCCTAGACTGAGGGACTGAAGGGGAATTGGATTCGGATGACAAAGCGAATGCAGCTTAATTGGAAAAAACTTGCTCCCTCTCTTCTTGTGCCAAGTCCAAGGCCAGAATCCTGGAAGCAAGCCTGGTAGGAGTGGCCGTGGCCTCCCAGAGTGGCCTTGCTCCTGAAGCAGAACCGAAGATGTGAGAAGAGCCAGGTACCAGAGGGATCCAGGCTCCCAGCCAGCCCCCTAACCTATCCATGAAGGCTCCCAGCTCTCACTGTCTCCATCTTGGTCTCCACTTCTCCCACATCCTACCTGACCTCTCTGGCCTCTTGCGGGTCCTCAGGACATTTGCCCCGGCTGCACTGGCTCTTTCTTTTGCTGAGAATGTCTTTCATCGGACATCCACCTGGCTTCTTTGCTCACCTCCCTCCTTCTGGATCAAGCCTACTCTGATTACTCTGCTTAATGCTGAGAGGTGCCCAATGCCCAACCCAGGCCAGCCCCCTCTTCTGTTCTTTGTTACTTTCTCCACAGTGTTTGTCACCTGTTAACCCATTATGTAACTTAGGATTAAATCATGTCAATTATTGAGTGTCTCTTTCTCCTATCATAATACAAGCCACAGGGTAAGGATCTCTATTTTATTTATTTGTTTATTTTTGGCCACGCCTGTGGCATGAGGAAGTTCCTGGACCAGGGATTAGACGTAAGCAACGGTACTGACTAAGAGCCACAGCAGTGACAATGCTGAGTCCTTAACCCACTGAGCCATCAGGGAACTCCTTTTTTGTCTTTTTTTTTTAGGGCCATGCCCTTGGCATATGGAGGTACCCAGGCTAGGGATCCAGTCGGCCATGGAACTCCTTTCATCTCTGCTGTATTCAAAGCACCTAGAATATAGTAGGTGCTCAGTGAACATGTGTTAAAGAAAGGAAGGGAGGGAGGAAGGAAGGAAGGAAGGAAGGAAGGAAGGAAGGAAGGAAGGGAAAGAGGGGAGGGAGGGAAGGAGGGAGGACCAGCAGGCATGGATGCTTGGAGTCCTGGCCTGACCCTCATGGGCACAGTCAGGACAACCTCCTCCCTGAGAGGAGAGAGCTGTCTCAAGCCCTTACACCAGGAGGGACGAGGCTGAGGAAAGCGACAAGGCTCCCAAATGCACACAGGAATTAATAGATGGGAGAGTGGATCAGCATCAGGAGGTAATCTCCAACCACAAAACAAGGTCCAAGACCCCTTACAGCCCAAGAAGAGACCAAGGGGCAACTTAACAGGTCAGCAGGACCTGCAGCCACCCAGGTCTGGGCAAGGTGGGGAGGTCACTGTCAGGGTCTGGTGGAAGATGGAAGCCTGGGACTTCAGTCGGGGGAACTTTCAGAAGGACAGAGGAACCAGAGCTCTCATCCTTGCTCATGCCATGGACCAGTCAGACAGAAGTTTCAGCATCCTCTCTAGGGCCCCCGGAGGAAGATGTGTGTCTGTTGGACCACAACCCCTGGCTGACCAGTGGAGTCCACAGAGACAGGCCAAATGCCTGGGGTGAGAGCTGGTCTTCCTAAGCAGAAAGGCTTTCTTGGTGTCAATCATGGGGAAGGAGGTGGGTCCTTCCAGACCCAGACCCAGCCCCCATTCCAAGGCAACCACACGAAAAAGCCAAAGCAAGAGCCACCAGCCAAGCTGCTCTTCACTTCCCAACCCACTGAACCCAAGAGACAGAGTCAAGCATCAGTGTCATAAGCCATTAATTTTAAGGTAATTTGTCACTTAGCAAAAGCTCGCCAAAACATTGGAAACTTCCAGCTGGTCTCCTCTGTGCCCCATTGTGCTAGAGAATACAGAGAAAGATGGCGTGTCGGTGCTTGAGTTAAAGGAAAAGGAGCCCATGGACCCAGCACAGAGGAGGCAGCTGGTCAGCAAGAGCAGCAAGGGCACCTTCGCAGCATCAAGCTCTGGCCAGCCAGCCCTCCTTACTCCAAAGGGCTGGGCTCAATTTTTAGGAGTCTGGAGAGCCCCTTTCAGGTACACTATTGTCATCTCTGTTGTGCTGAAGAAAACCCGAGGCCAAACAGCTCAGGGCACACTTGGAGGGGAGCTGGGATCCACCTGCAAAGCCCACTGCAAAGAGCTACTTCGCCATACCATGGATCCTCAAGGGAGGACCCAGCCATGCCATGCAGCCTGCATAGGTGTGGGGCAGTGGGGCGGGGCCGGGGGGAGGTCCTGAAAAGACCACTTGAGGCCAGCATGGGAGCCAACCTGGAGCACCCGTGCCTGGCTCCTCCACTCCCTCCTCCACAAGTGGACATAACTCCATCCATCCGCAGAAATACTCTTCTCCCTACAAACCCCTGGTTGCTAACCTGCCTCCCCCCGCAGCTCTCACACATCTTCATAAGAACAGGAGGCACTCACTTTATGGCCCACATAGCTCTTAGCAGTCACACAGGGAACAGGTACATCTGGAAAGATGCACCTTGCCCAGGCAGGTTATACCGAGGATGAGAGCCTCCCACCTTGGGCCTTAGCCTTGGGTTCTGTAGGATTTGGGCAATGCCCAGAGCCAGAGCTGTTATCTGCAACAGAAAGTCAGATTCACCCGAAGTTGGAAAGCTCCATCCCTGTGACATGGTTGGGTGGGCAGCAATACCAGGTCGGGCAATGAGTAATCTTAGACTCTGGCTTCAGCAGCAAATGACCTCACCTCCAGGTTTGCTACAGGGCACCTCCAAGCTTCAAGTCTCCTGAGTGTGAGGTTAGGAGATAGTGCTGGGAGAAGAGTGGGAAGGGATGCTTAGAGGGTGACATGCTTCTAAATTTCCCTAAGTGGGCGTAGGGGGAGAGTGAAGCACGAAGTAGTTCACAGCTCCCTTCCCTAGGACCCTATGGAGGAGGACGAGGCAGAGCCTAGCCTGCAGGGGAGCCTAAGGTCCAGCCAGGAGGGGAGGCAGCCCAAGGTGGTGGAGGTACCAGGAAACCGAGGCTGCTGAGTGAGGGAGGCCAGCGGGAGGACAGAGTCCTGCACCCATAAACCCCCTAATTCCAATTCATCCCACTGCAAGCAGAGATGAATCTTCCCCATAAAGAGAGACTCCTCTGATGCCATTACTGATGCCATTACTAATCACTGGTAATAAAACTACTAAAGAAAGAAAAGAGACAGAATGATAAATCTACAGGAGGGCTGCCCAACAGAACAATTAGACTTGAGAGACAAACATTCATTCACCGACATCACCACCAGAGCATGTATTATTAATAAAATAGACATTGAGCTCAGTAATTAATGAAAGAAAAGGGGACCCTAGTTTCCCCAACCTCAATAAACTCTCCCACCCTCCCTCAACCTTGGCATGGAGCTCAAACTGCTATCAGCTCCCTGAAACTGGAGGGGCTGTCAGAGGATGCAGGGGAAGGCACACTCTCGCTTTCTCCCACTCCCCAAAGACAGTGCACCTCCTTGATTCCTACTGCCACCTTATGCCCGGGTCCACCCCCTCCATTCCATGTTTAAATAATCCTCTCCTCCTATTGTTACATAGCAAATTATCCCAAAGTCTAGCAGCTTCAAACAGCAATCATTTCCTACCTTGAAGTTCCATGAGTCAGGAATTGGCATGGCTTGGCTTGTGGTCAAGGTTGCCGTCAAAATTTGGCCTGGGCTGTGGTCTCATCTGATGACTGCTGGGGAAGGGTTCTTCCAAGCTCCTCCAAGGTGGGTCTCTGGTCCTCTCAGCTCTTGGTCTGAGCCTCCTTGGTTCCTCATCACATGGTCCTCTTCACAGGGTGGGCTCATGATTCAGTAACAAGCAACCCCCCGCCCCAGAGTAAGCAGCCCCCTCCTCTCCGCCCCCCCCCCGCCCCCGCCACCGGGATGGAAGTCATCATCTTTTCACAGCCTAATCTGGGAAGCCACATCCCATAACTTCTTCTGTTCATTAGAAATGAGTTAGTAAATACAGTTCACACTCAAGGGAGGGGGATTACACAGGAGGCAGGGATCACGGGGGTCATTCCAAAGCTGCCTGCTACACCCACTACATGTGGATGAGTGGGGCTGAGAGGCAAGAGGGCCTGCTGGCTCAGAGAGAGTAACAGAGCCAAAGAAGGTGAAAGAGAGGGAAAGGGGAGGAAGGAAGGGAAGGAGGGGGGAGGAGGGAAGGAGGAAGGAAGCAGGGGAGGAATTTATTTCTAAGAGGAAATATTTTCTCCCAAGCTGTGTGTGCATTTCCTTAGGCAGTACAAAATGCTGAGAAAGTGACAAGGAATTGGGGGATTTGTGTCAGACCCACATCTAATCCTTAATTCCCCCATAAACATGGTGATGCAGCTATAGAAAAATAGGGAATGTGCAGAAGATACTTGGAGAAAGAGAGAGCAGTGACAGTGGGGTCAGCAGCCCTGTCCTGGCTGTCAGGAGCCCACCCTCTTCTCTCCCATAGCTCCTCTGCCCATGCCCACCACCCCTGCCCCACAGGAAGGGGTGGCCCACGGGGAAGCAGGAACCCAGCAACAGACCATCTTTTCAGCTAGGAACAGGCCAGCCCAAAGTGGATGGTAATGAGGCCCCTCTGCCCTCGAAGTTCCACCTCGCTGGGCCCCATCCTCTCACAGTGGCTCTGCCTGGTTCTTGGGAGGAAGGCGCTCAGAAGGACCAGCACTGGGGAACTAGCTCTGAACAGACATCTGGAGGAGATATGAACCTTATTGAAAGCAACAAGGTAGACACACTGTCCACTCCCATGGGTTAATTGAAGACCACCAAAACTGTGAAGGAAGGGCAGAGCCAACTGGCCTCCAGCATCCCTCTCCAGGTGTTCCAGGCCACTCTGCAGCAATGGGCTCCCTTGCCCTCTGGCTTTCATTCAGACACTGGAGAACCAACAAGGAATCAAAGTAGGAAGAGGTAGGCAGGAATATTGACTCCCCTGGCTCCCCCACAGGAAAACTGTGGACTGGATTCCTCTTCTTAGGACCAGCACTCTTGTCCAGCCCTCTCCAAGGGACAGGGCCCACTAGCTCCAGTGCCCTCCCATCAGGCCCAGGGGTGGGAATGGCTGCCCACGATGCCAACCCCGGGTGTTTTACCACCTCTTGTTGGCTTCCCTTTACCCACCTGTTAAAAACAGTCCCTCTTGTATGCTCTCCTCCAACATCCATGGGAGGGTGCCAGCTGGACCCTGACTGATGGAGATGGGCTGGAATTAGCCAGGATCTGGGAGCTGGTGGAAATTGGGCTGGGGTGATACATAGACAGAAAAGGAAGAAGGCGCTGGTGACCATTGGCTGAGCCACCCAGGCACATTTGGTGGCTGTGCAGAGCTGTCCAGCCACCTCAACAGACTGAGGTCAGTGTGCAATGAACATTCCAGGAGATCTCTGTGGCTCCTTGCTTGGGACACCCAGTCTGCTCACAGGAAGGGGCACGATCCCTGCAGGGGCCTTGGAGAGATGGGAAGTGGGATGCTTGGCTCACGATGTCAGCAGACAGGGAATCAAGCCCTGAGACATGGAGTGGGCGGGGCTGAAGGGCTGCCTCCGCTAGGAAGCCCAGGGAAGGCACACCATCCAACCTCCTTGTCGCAGGACACAGCAGGATGCTCTTCTCCCTCCAACACTGGCATTCAGCAGAGAACACACCTCTCCTGGGAGATAAGCAACAGTAGGGAAGGGAGTACAGCAAAATGCAAAGAGCCAAGGTTTTGCCGTCAGATGACCCCAAATGAAAATTCTGGCCCTGTCCATCACTATCCAACTCCGCATAAGTTACTTAAGCCCTCTGAGCTTCACCTTTTTCAGATGTAAATTGAGGGGGAAAAATAGTAAATGTATGTGAACATCAGAAATAATATGTGAAAAGCATCAGAATGCCTGGTACATGGAGAGTGTCCATAAATGATCATTATTTTCATAAGAAAAGACAAGGTCACCCCAGCAACCCTTCATACTCCAATACTGCCTGGCATCACCGACAGGTAGAGCTTGCTCTGGCCCACCAGGCCCCTCCCGCCTGCCCCAGCCTGTGCTCCCCACTCTTCTCCCTCCACCAAAGTCCTCCCTGGCTTTTCTCTTCTCACTTAGGACTGCACTGACTTTTTTTTATTTTATTTTTCTTCTTTTTGCTATACCTGTGGCAAATGGAAGTTCCTGAGCTAGGGGTTGAATCAGAGCTGTAGCCACAGCAACACAAGATTCAAGCCACATCTTCAACCTATGCTGCTGCTTGTGGCAACACCAGATCCTTAACCCACTGATGGAGGCCAGGGATTGAACCCACACCCTCATGGACACCTTGTGGGGTTCTTAACCTATTGAGCCGTGATGGCATAGTGGGCACTCCTACATTGACTGTTTATTTTTGTTTTTTTGTTTTTGTTTTGTTTTGTCTGCTTTTTAGGGCCACACCTGCGGCATATGGAGGTTCCCAGGCCAGGGGTCAAATCGGAGCTACAGCTGCTGGCCTACACCACAGCCACAGCAACACGTGATCCAAGCCATGTCTGTGACCTGCACCACAGCTCCCAGCAATGCCTGAGCCTTAACCCAGGGATCAAACTCACATCCTCATGGATCCTAGTCAGGTTCTTTAACCACTGAGCCACGACAGGATCTCTCCTACACTGATTCTTAACATGGACACATCAACTTCCCTATAGGCAGAATTTCCATCCATTACACTGCAACCTCTAAATCAAATTTCTTGTGCCCACACTGAGACTTTGGGGCATCAGCTGATAAACAGGCAGTTTAAGCTAAATAGTCAACAGTTTAGTATCTGCATACTTATCAATACAGCAGTGTTTTGTTATACAGACTATTGGCTTTTTTTTTTAAGTGTAATGAGGAAATCAAGTTGCTAAGTAGAATTAAAGCGGGAGACAATTAAAATCATTAGGCACACTGCCACCAACAATGCTCTCCTTTCACCCTGACGTTCCTTAGGCCAGTCCGGGTCTGAGTGTTCAAGTGTGTCAGGAATAAACCAGTTGAAGAGCACTGGCTAAATGCTGGGAGGAAACATGGAGGGAAACTTCCAGAGGCTCAGTGCATCGGTGGAGGGAATGCAGGCATATGGCTTGAGAATTAGCTTCAGAAGAACATTCCAGAAGCAGAGCCATACAAACTAGTATGGAATGCTCCCCAAAATAGGTATTTAAGGGAAAAAAGCAAAGACCAAACAATGTGTATGATATGCCGCTATTTATATGACAAGAGGGATTTGTGCTTATGAATATCTCTGGACGGATATGCAGAACTGGATAGCCGTGGGCATCGCTACAGAAAGAAATGAGAGAAGAGAAGGTCTGCAATGGGGAAAATATATAATTTACCCCATTTCCTTTTTTTCTTGCCATGTAATTGCAGGCTGTAGTACAATGATCCAAATGCAGAGAAAATCCATGCCTCCACATGTTCTGCTTGTAGCCTGCCACAGATCCCCTGGCCAAGACAAGCAAGCTGGCATTCCATCTCTTCTTAACAAGTTATCCCAAAAAGTGAATAAGACATCATCAAAGTCAACTGCACAGTCTCCGACTCAATCCTTTCCAAAATCCCCATCAGCAAGCCTTTTTCACATTGAAGATAATTTCCTCCATCAGGCACCTGAAAAGAGGATCAACACCACTAATCATCAGGGAGATGTAACTCAAAACCACCTCACACCCATTAGGGTGGCCACAATCAATTAAAAAAATAACAAATGTTGATGAGGATATGGAGAGACTGGAACCCCTGTGCACTGTTGGTGGAAAGGTAAAATGGTGCAGCTGCTGTGGGAAACAATTCAGTGACTCTTTAAAATATTAAAACTAAAACTACCACATGAGACCAAAACCCTACTTCTGGGTATGGACTCAAAAGAATTAAAAGCAAGGTCTTGAAGAGACATTTGAATGCCTGTGTTGATAGCAGCAATATTCACAATAGCCTAAAAATGGAGGAAACCTGGAGTCAGAAACGAAACCGACTAGGAACCATGAGGTTTCGGGTTCAATCACTAACCCTGATCAGTGGGTTAAGAATCCAGCATTGCAGTGAGCTGTGGTGTAAGTCACAGACATGGCTTGGATCTGGAGTTGCTGTGGCTGTGGTGTAGGTCGGTGGCTACAGCTCCGTCAGCACCTACCCTGGGAGCCTCCATATGCCGCATGGGCGGCCTTAGAAAGACAAGAGACCAAAAAACAAAAACAAAAACAAAAAAAATGGAGGAAACCCAAGTCTCCATTCGTGGGTGAGTGGATAAAGAAGCTGTGCTACATACATACAACAGAATAGTATTCTCCCTTAAAAAGGAAAGAAATTCTGACATGCACTACAACATGGATGCAGCTTGAAGAAATCATGCAAGGGAAATAAGCCAGTCACAAAAGGATAAATACTGCATGATTCCACAATTATGAGATACTTAGGTTAGTCAAACTCACAGAAACAGAAAGTAAAATGGTGGTTGCTAGGGGCTGGGTGGAGGGAGAAATGGGGAGTTGTCTGAATGAGTACAGAATTTCAGTCGTGCAAAGTGAAAAACTTCTGAAGCTTGTTGGCATAAGTATATTTTAAGAATATGTGAATATACTTAACACCCCTGAACTTCACACTTAAAAACAGTTAAAATGATATACTTTATATGCACTTAACCACAGTAAAAAATAAGATAGGAGTTTTCCTATGGCGCAGAAGATTAAGGATCCAGCGTTATCAATGCAATGGCTCGGGTCGCTGCTGTGGCACAGGTTCAGCCCCTGGTCCTGGAACTTCCACATGCTGCAGGCACGGCCAAAAATAAATAAATAAATAACAAATTTTTAAAAATAGGGATAAGAATACATTTCCTCTGTCTCATAAATATCAATGTAGGTACTGACAGAGTCCCTTTGGAGTTATGGTGTATACAGTGGTTTACTCACTCTAGTTGATGTTTTAAATCATAGTGACTAACACAGCATGTGGAACACTCAATTTCTAAAAAGCATGCACTGCTCTATAAACCCAAGTATACGATAGCTTTGAAATGAGAAAAGTATAGTGCTGGTGAACAGAGGAGTGAGTGGTTGTTGGATTAGGGTGCGGGGAAGTGTCTTAGATGGGATGAGGAGTTCTGTGTCCTGACTGTGGGATGGTTATACAAAAATACACACTCGATGAAATGTCAATATCCTCCCCCATAAAAAATCAGCACATGTTGGAGTTCCCGTCATAGCTCAGTGGGTTAAGGACCCAACTAGTATCCATGAGGATGCGGGTTGGATCCCTGACCTCGCTCAATGGGTTAAGGATCTGGTGTTGCCACGAATGGCGGCGTAGGTCTCGAGTGCACCTTGGATCTGGCATTGCTGTGGCTGTGGTGTAGCCGGCAGCTGCAGCTCCAATTCAACCCCTAGCCCTGGGGCTTCCATATGCTGTGAGTGCGGCCCTAAGAAGACAAAAAAAAAAAAAAAAAAAAACATGTAAAAGCAGGTAAAATCCTAATTGGGTCTGTAGCTTAGTTAACAGACTATACCAATGTCAAGTTCCTGGTTTTGATCATTGTACTAGGGTTATGTCAGTGTTATCTTTGGGGAAACTGATGACAGGGACAAGGAAAACTACTATTTTTCCAACTTGAATTTGAGTTTAAAATTATTTCAAAGTAAAAAGACTTTTAAAAAATACTTATCCACTATTTGAAGAATTGGTGAGATTGTGTAGCTCTCTGGAGAAGGAACCTGCTTTATAAGGTATAAATTGCCGCTGGACCCCTGTACACAGGACTTTCGTGCCTTCCCACAGGGCGAAAACAAGACCCTTCTGCACTGGGTGCCCCTCATTCACCACGCTCTTGCATGCCTTCTACCTACAGGGATTTCTCCCTCGGCCGTTGGGGTTTCTTCACCCTCTTCATTATCATCATTGCCCAGGAGAGCTTGCAGCCCTCGTGGGCAGCAATAAAATCCCCATGCACCAGGCACAGCGCCCCACATGGCCTCGTCCCAGCTAAACTTCATTGCCTCCTTTGTACAGATGAGGACACTGAGGCTTGAAGACGGCAAGGGGTTTGCCAAGGTCCCACAGGCAGTGGGTGGTACAGGGTCCTAGATTCAAGGCCAGATCAGCCAGATCTGGAGACACCCCGGGCTGGCCTCCTATGCCCTCCTATTGGCCACCTCAGCTGCCACCTGCAGACTGGCCTCTGGCAGCAGGTGCAAGGCAAGCCAATGGAGACAGGGTGCTAATTCAAGGTTGTGGGCAGAGCAGCTGTTCTCTGAGTCCCGATGGCCTGGGGCCACGCTGCTCTTATGTTCCCGGGTAGATAAAGTGCTCCACTTAGAAGAAGCTCTCTCCCGGCTGCAGGGCCATTAGCTCGCTGACTCCTGGAAAAACCATTTGGCCAGTGCTGACAGATGTGGCCATTACACAATCACTTAGCCCCTCTCGCTGCCCCTTCCAGACCTTTGGAGGGGGAGGGGCCTTGAGATGTGCAAAACCCAGGGGAGGGTCCACACAACTCACTTCCTGGCCACCCGTCTCCTTTCTGCCCTTAGGCTGCATTTTTCCAGGCCCAAGTTGCTACAGCAGGAGGCAGCTTCAGACAGCGGGGTTTCAATGTGCTGCCAATGACCTTGTTATCCTGAGAGCTATTCACACACTGCCTTCACATGCATCACCTCCCTTGATCCTCACAACCCTATGAAGTCAAAATCAGGATAATTACTTCCACTGTACTGTGAAGAAATGAGGCACAGAAAGGTTAAATAACTTGCCCAAGGTCACCCAGCTAATAGAGGGGGTTAACCTCAGGCCTCAGATTCCCAGATCTGGGGTACTTGGCTCAGCCCATGCTGCCATGATCATGTTGGGGTGCTTCCAAGTATGGGGAACTCAAACAGCTTCAAAGTGGGGTCTCCAGGGCCAGGAGTAAGGCTAGGGCTGCTCCCATTTGTTGAGTGGAGGCAGGAGGCCACCAGAGTCTGCAGGCCTTCCTCCTACCATCAACAACTACCCCATCAGCAGAGTCCGAACAGCCCTTGACCTGGAGGTCCTCCAGCTTGGATCATTTCATCCTATGCCTCCCACTCTCTCTGGATGCTTTACTCAAGCTGGATGAGTGGCCTCCCGCCCGCGTGTCCCAGGCAGACTTCACAGCCATTCAACAGCTGGCAAACCTCCTCTCCCTGCCAGCAGCACAGGCATTTCAGCAGAGAGGCTGCTGTGACATCTGAGGCACCCAGCTGATCCAGGCCAGGGCTCCTGAGCCACAGGCCCCAGTACTGTCTGAAAATGTGCCCGGGTCCCTGCCCCTGCACTGCAGCCAAGATGCACCCAGTAGAGTCAGAGGAACCAGGGGCTGGTAGGAGGGAGCAGTGCCCACATCCTAAGGAAGAGCACTAAAGAGCAATGGCCCATTTCCCACCCAGAGCCAGGCTCTGAACAGGAGCAGTTTTGCTCCCCAGAAGCTGTCCTCCCAGCTCAGAGGCCTGAGAGCAGATGGCAGGCAGCAGCAGCAAGGCAAGTCTCAACCCTTAAGCCGCCTTGGACCCTTGAGAGAAAGGGCAAAGGGAACACTCTAAATGCTCATAGGGTACCCAGGCAATGCTGCTCTCCACCATGATGCCTCGCTCTGCCTCCAGGCGACTCAGAAAGAAGTGGCTTAAAACTCCATGAATAGGAGTTCCTATTGTGGTTCAGTGGGTTAAGAAACCTACTAGTATCCATGAGGTTGTGGTTTAGATCCCTGGCCTTGCTCAGTGGGTTAAGGATCTGGCATTGCTGTAAGCTGCAGCATAGGTGACAGATGCAGCTCAGATCTGGCATTTCTGTGGCTATGGTGTAAATCTGCAGCTGCAGCTCCAATTTGACCCTTAGCCTGGAAACTTCCATATGCCACAGGTGCAGCCCTAAAATAAAACTAAAAAAAAATAAAAAATAAAAAATCTGTGAATACTACTCAGCCATAAAAAAGAACAAAATAATGCCATTTGCAGCAATGTGGATGTAACTAGAGAATCTCATACTAAGTACAGTAAGTCAGAAAGAGAAAGATGTATATCATGTAATATCATTTATATGTGGAATCTAATATATGGCACGGGTAGACCTATCCACAAAACAGAAATAGACTCACAGACATAGAAAACAGACTTGTGGTTGCCAAGAGGGAGGTGGAGGGAGTGGGATGGACTGGGAGTTGGGAGTAGATGCAAACTATTACATTTAGAATGGATAAGCAAGGAGGTCCTGTTGTATAGCACAGGGAACTATATACAATCACTTGTGATAGACCATGATGGAAGATAACATGAGAAAAAGAATGTGTGTGTGTGTGTGTGTATGAGTGTGTGTGTGTGTGTGTGTGTGACTGGGTCACTTTGCTATACAGCAGAAATTGGCACAACATTGTAAATCAACGTATTTAATATAAAAAAAAAGTCCACGTCTTGCCAGGGAGCAGCCCTTTCTATGAAATATCCTTCCTAGTGAGTTAGGGGATAGACCCTGCTCCTGACAAGGGACTGAGGGAGCATATGGGCCAGGCTTGCCCAGGAGAACAGGTCACAACACGAAAGGAGGCTGCTCTCGATACGAAGACGGCAGACCCCTGGGACCACCCGGCACTTAGCTCACTATACACCTCGGACAACAGTTGGTGATGCTGGGGCCCTGGGGGTCCAGATTCTGAATGGAAAGCTTTATTGTCTATGAGAGGGAGTTCTAGACAAGGACAGGCACCAAGGATGGCTTAAGGGAAATCTGGGACCTTGTACAGCTCTCAGATGGGGGGGCGGGGGGGAGGCCCGGGCACACCCCCATGC
>NC_139396.1:112155000-112177500 GCF_054392235.1 Sus scrofa
TCTGGGACACAGCAAGAGCACAGTGGGCCCCCTGGAAGGAAGAAAAACAACAGGCTGTCATCACTGTCCACATTTCGGGCTCTCGATTTGGGGTAGGGGCAAGGGGTTGATTGATTCTATTTGGTTCCAAACACTAAAGGGAGAGGTGACAAGTGCTTAGCACCCCGAAGATGCACAAGTCAAGATGGAGTTGATGGTCCAAGGGATTACCATAGTATCAGGGAGAACTGACCAGTCTTGGTTCCCTTACCAACCAGCTGTGTGACCTTAGGCCAATATCTTGACTTCTCTGGGCTTTGGCTTCTCCTTCTGTAAAATGAAATGATACCCATCTCATAGGATCATTATGAGGCTCCAAGTAAGTAATCCCACACTCCCCAAACTATGTGCCAAAGCACCTCTAAGAAGAATATTTTAAATCACCAAAGGCAAGGAGAAGCCAATTACATCTGTAGGACGCCATGCAAGCTGCTGGGCAAGGCAGTTCACAGCTCCAACAGAAGATCTCACTGCTCTCCTTTTAAAGATGTCATGTATTTGTGAAGCTGGATTTTGCAAGCACTACACAAAATCCATATGGAACATAAAAATGAGGAGTGGTCATGTCCAATGTGATTCCAAGTTTAGAGACGTGCGCAATGCCCATTGGGTGTACATCCTGTTAGAAAGTAACAGTAGCTATTTAAGAATAAAAGAAAAACATTAGAGTTCCTAATGTGTCTCAGTGGGTTAAGAACCAGACACAGTGTCCGTAAGGATGAAGGTTCAATCCCTGGCCTCGCTCAGTGAGTTAAGGATTCGGCATTGCTGTGAGCTATGGAGCAGCTTGCAGATGCAGCTCGGATCCTGCATTGCTGTGGCTGTGGTGTAGGCTGGCAGCTGCAGCTCCAATTTGACCCCTAGCCTGAGAATTTCCATATGCCACAGGCAAGGCCCTAAAAAGCATGTGTGTGTGTGTGTGTGTGTGTGTGTGTGTGTGTGTGTGTATTTAATTTTCTTTAAATTTATAAGTATTATTTTTCAAATGACTGCTAAGTTGTTTGGACATCAACACTTACTGAGGTGTTTGGACCTAACAATTTAATGAAAAGAACTGGAGGTGGGTTTATTGTTTTTGTTTTTTGGGGGGAGGGGTTGGGGGGTTGGCTGCAGCATGCAGCAGCTTGATGTGGGATCTCAGTTTCTAGATGAGAGAGTGAACTTGGGCTGCAGTGGTGAAAGTGCTGAATCCTAACCACTAGACCACCAGGGACCTCCTTGTGACCTGGTAGGTATTTTTTACGGCCTGAGAGAGTCAGGAAACATTAACCTGAGGTTTAAGAGACCCTCGGGGCATTGTAAACTAAGATTTGAGAACCTCTGAAGGCCTTGGAAAGCATTCAGCGCAGGTCTGAGGTGTGGAATGGGGCTCAGGAACAATGGCCCAGCCCCCAGCCTGCTCGCCGGCACTACCTGACCCCCTCCAGGATCAGGGCCAGGAGAACCCTCTGCCATGCCGAATTCGAGGAGCCTCCCTTTTCACAGATCATCCTCAATTGTGCACTCATTCGATGACTGTCCCATGAGCAGGTGGCACTGTTCTTGGCCCTAGTAACTACTCAGCAGGAATAACACAGCAAGACCCCCAGTCTCATGGAGCACGGTTCTAGTGGAAAGGCACACGCAGCCTGTGCACCCCTCATGCAAAGGCGGGCGGCGGTAAATACTAGGTGAATGGAGTATGATGCTCGGCAGAGATCTGAGTGCAACATTAGAGAAACAGACATGTGAATGCCCAGGAGAGAGCGAGACAGTTAGGGAGACCAGGGCAATGGCACTGAAGTGGGGACAGAAGTCACCTGCTCAGGAAACAGCAGAGCATTCAAAGTGACCAGAGCCAGAGGCTGCAGGGGAGGAGGGTAGCAGATGAGTTGGGAGCCACCACAGCCAGGCAGAGCCAGTCGGGAGCCACCAGAGCCAGGCAGTGAGGAGAAGCTTCAGCGGGTCCGAGCAGAGTGTAACAAACCTACCCACATCCAGGAGGGGTTGGGGAGGCTACCATGGTAAGGCAGATCTGGCTGACGGTGGCTTTGCCCAAGATGGCTAGAGGGGAGGTGGGGAGAAGGAGCCAGATTCTGGGTTTATGCTGAAGGTAAGGGCCTGGGTAAATTGCCCATGGATGCGGGTGGAGGGTGATGGAAAAAGAAGGATTCACAGATGACACTTAGGTTTGGGCCTGAGCACCCAAACAAATGAATGAATGAATGGAGGTGCCATTTCCAAGATGGAGACCAATAGAAAGGCGTGTATGTATGTGAATGGTGGAGAGAATGGGGATATGAGAGTCTGGCCATGAAATCCCAAGGTCCTATTGGCCTCTCTGAGGGGAGAACTGAGCAAAGCTGGCACCACCCCATGGGCAGGTGGGGAGGCAGGAGTCACACAGGCTTGCACCCAGGTAAGTGGACTCAGATGCTGGCATGACAATTTGAGAGAAGCCCTGAGCCCCTGGACAGGTCAAAGGGTGCCTCCACCCAACTCCCCCAAGATGGGATTCCCATGGGAGACACGCCTCATCATAGCCTCTGCCCCCAGACAGCCTCAGCTGGCTCCAGAGCCCGATCCCACTGCCAAGAACAGGGGGATTCAGTGCCTGTCCCTGAGACCTGAGACATGGGAGGGGGCAGCAAAGCCAGCCCCTCTGGGCTCTTCTGAAAGTGCTCACCAGCTTTGGAAGAAGCAGCATCACAAAGAGGGAATATTTGGGAAACAAAGTCCATATTCCTCCCTGTGGCCTTCAAGCCCTTGCCTGCTGGGGCCCCCACCGCCCCCTCCTCCTCCTTCTCATGTGCTGCCCAGGCCTCCTTTCAGATGCTCAAACCACCAACACAGAGAAGCCCTATACAGGAGCTGTACTCATTCATATGTACCAGGCACCATGATGGTAAGCACATCGTGCCTTCACACCTCTCAGGTTTGGAATAATTCTAGGAAGTGGCCTCTATCATCATCCCATTTAACAGATGAGGAAACTGAGGTTGAATACTAAGTGGCAGGGCTGGACCCCATACCAGGCAGAGGGCCGTCTCCTAAACCACTGTGTCTGTCTGCCTCAAAAGAAGACATTTTCCTCCCCCTCCCTTGAGCCCTTCTCCAGGCTCTGCCTGGCAGTGAAAAGACCCTCCCTCCAGTGTGGGGCTCCCTCTCTCTCTCTTTAGGGCTCCATTGGACCATCTCATCCTCAGGGAGCCCTTGGGGACCCCCCCATCCAGAGCAGGCCCCCCAGTTACACTCCTTCAGAACATGCAGCTCACATCTTCATGGCACTGGCCACAATTGGTAGGTGGATCACTAATGGTTTGTGACTGGCTTGCTGTCTGTCTGCCCCGGAACACCCCAAGTGGGCAGGTATCTTTCTATCACATTCACTACTCTGTCCCAACCCCTAGCACTGTACCTGGAATGGGCCATCCCCTTGGGAAATATCTGTGCTGGAAGGAGGGAGGCAGGGGAGGGCCACCCAGCTCCGGCACCTACTTGCAGGACCAGCCTTTGGGAGGTAGCTGCAGCAGTGTCACCTAGGCCACCAGCTGGGAGATCCCCACCCTCCTGTCCAGGGCTTAGGCTCCCTTCTCTCCCCTGAGGCATATTTGGGCATCTTACTCTTCCTTTCCAAGTCTATTTGGAGGCAAAAGGAAGCTCACCCTCATGAGCACCCACTGTGGCCTCTCATTACCATTCTGGCCACCCTGAGTGGGGAGGGGTGGGCATCATTCATCCTTACACTCCAGGTAAGGAAATGAGGCTACAATAACTACCCAAGTTCACACAGTTTACTGCAGAAGTGGGACCACGACCTTCTGGTGGCCTTTCCCTTCTCCTCCAGCCTAATAGGAGGTTAAAATGCAGTGGCAGTCACTTCCTGCCTCAATTTTTTTTCTTGTCTTTTATGGCCACCCCCCTACAGCATATAGAAGTTCCCAGACTAGGGGTCCAATCGGAGCTGCCAGCCTATACCACAGCCACAGCAACACCAGATCCAAGCTGTGTCTGTGACCTACACCACAGCTCACAGCAATGCTGAATCCTTAACCCACTGAGCGAGGCCAGGAATTGAACCTGCATCCTCATGGATACTAGTTGGGTTCATAACCTGCCGAGCCAATGGGAACTCCCTCAATTTTTTTTTTTTTGAAGATTTTTATTTTTTCCATTATAGTTGAGTTACAATGTTCTGTCAATTTCTGCTGTACAGCAAAGTGCCTCAGTCACACATACATATATATTGTTTTTCTCACATTATCCTCCACCCTCGCTTCAGTTTTGATGCAGGGGCCAATAAAGCAGGCAGCACAAGATGAACATGAGACAAACCACAAGTGTCCGATTCACAGAGGGAATTCTGAGACCCCGTTCCACAGCCCTACAGCTCTAGCCTAGTGATGTTTCCAGCAAGGGCAGGAAACAAACAAAAAGTTAAGTGGGGTCAAACCCTGTGTCTCAGGGTTCTACACAGTAACAGCCACACACTGACAGCAGTCTCAGCCCTGAGGGTTTGCAGTTTTTTTGCTGGGAACCGTGCCTGTGCCATGAGCCCAGGGAGCTCACACCGAAGAGAACAGAACACGGGGAACGGAGAACCCTCTCAGTGGTGAGAATACTGAAGATTTTCCTCTCTGCATCTATTCTGAATTTTTCTCATTTTTCTATAATACCCGTGAGTTTCTTTTAAACACAGAAATACCACTTTTGTTTTAAGTGAATGTTCAAAAGAGGGAGGGCTGAAATTAGACCTCCACCCCCAGCGCATTTGAGGAGGGGCTACGAGGGGCTGGGGGTCTGACGGGGGCCTGACTGGGGCTGTGGGCTGTTGGGGGATGTGGAGAGGCAGCTGAGCTCGTGTCAGGCCAGCCCGAAGAGACAGGCTCAGCATGTGTGACTTGTCCCCAGCAAGGCCTTGCCTGTTGTCAGCATCAAAGGGGGAGTCAGCTAGTCTGTGATTCGGTGATGAATATGTCACCTGCAAGATGAAGATGTGTCACTTGGACAACACAGAGCCTCCCAGATCCACAGCCTACGCCGGCGAGGTCACACCTACAACAGGCTGGGCCCCACTAAAGCCACCAATAGCTACATTGCTGGCCTGAAAAAGCCAGATTCAGAGGTAAAAGAAAGAAGCTAATGCATGGAACAGAGGCTGCAGGGGGGAACAGCATCTGTGTGGCTCACCTGGTTCACCCCCCAACACTAGACATGAGGAAACTGAGGGGCAGATGAACCCAGGGGCTCTGGGAGACTCTGGTTAAAAACCATAAGGGTTATGCATACAGTGGAATATCGTTCAACCCTAAAAAGGAAGGAAATTCCAACATAGGCTACAACATGGGCGAAGCGCAAGGACTTTATGCTACGTGAACTCAACCAGTTAGAAAAAGACAAATTCTGTAAAATTCCATGTGTATAAGGTGCCTAGTGTCAAATTCAAAGAGTCAGAAAGTGGAATGATGGTTGCCAGGAGCTGGGGGGAGCGGGGGAAGGAGTTAATGGTTAATGGGTATAGAGTGCCAATTTGGGGAAGACGACAGAGTTCTGGAGACGGATGGAAGTGACGGCCACAACAATGGAAGCGCATTTAACATTTTACACTTAGACGTGGTTAAGATAGCAAATTTTATCCTAAGTGTGTTTTACCAAAATTAAAAATAAACGAAAACTTTTAAAATAAGCTTAGAAGAGCCAAAAGAGAGCTCAGGTTAAGGTCATCGGAAAGACGACGACTGCCTGAGGCTAGGACTCCTTTATGGCTCCTCCGGGACCTCCAAAGTGTCCCAGGCCACCCACACACATCCCAGGTCAGCACCCTCAACCCAACCCACCCACGTGTCTCTGGCTGAAGAAGCACTGCATGGTTTGCACACCTCCTTTGAGCCCTGCTTCTGTCCCCTGGCTGCACCATGACCTTGGGTGGGGACTCCCACAGCAGGGCAGCAGACCCTGAGAGATGCACCCAGGCCAACAAAAGTCTTGGGTGTGAAGCCCCTTACGGATATCACCCTCTTTCCTCATCTACACCCTAAAGCTGAACAGCAGCAGAAATGTCCATCAAAGGGAGGCAATGATTAGAGGTAGATTAATAAATGTCTAAATGGCCATATCAAGGAATACAGGGGAAAAAAATGAACCCCTTCTCTCTGCCCTGCCCTTCCCTGGAGAAGAGCACGGAAGAGGTGCCGATCCAGAAGGCAGATGTAGGCAAGACTGAGAGAGGACAACAGACAAGACCAAGGGTGAACAAAGAGACAACTCTAATTCAATGGTATTTATCAGGGAAACATGTAAAGTCTATGATTTGCACCCAGCAATCCAGCTGTCCAGGGAGGGGGTGTGTCTCAGCAGTAGAGCGTGTGGTCACATGACTCCACGGAAAGTTGACTGTGATGCCGTATGGTTGTGGGTTGCCTTAACAGAGGCAGAAGCTTCAGGAAAAGGGAGGGTAAATCATCAGGCCAGCAAGAGGGAGGGGAGAGAGAAAAGTGAAAAGTGAAAGAGTGGAGCTATTTCGCTGAGTTGATTCCAAGGCGCAGTGGATATGAAGTAACTGCCTTTCTGGGTGCTGGTGGATTAGAAGCAGTGGGTGGCGTGAGAGAAAGAGGGGTTTTCTTTTCTTTACAATCAGCATTCTGAGCATATACAGAAGGATCTCTCCAGGGGGTGATGGATTTCTGGTCAAAATACCTGAAGGCCCCGTGACAGGATGTTGTAGAGAATCTTGATGACATTATGGGCTATTGCACAAATTTTTAAATCCCTTTCAACAAAAAATGAGTGGCTTTAGAATTGGATGTGAATCATGAAGCTGAGTTCTCTCTCCAACTTTAACATGTTTTCAGAATTTTAACTGATTTCAATCAAACTTAAATTGTCCAACAACCAGGATCTCCCTTAATTCCCTTAACCATTTTTTTAACACAGGAAAAAAAAAAGAAGAAAAAAAAAAGATTTCCTCAAACAAGATCCTTTTAGACCTAACTCTTGATTTCTCTATAATTTCACAGCACCAAAAGCAATACGCGATTTCTCCTTTGGCCTCTGGTCAAACAACTTCTTCGACCAAGAGCACAGCTGAAAACAAGAGGTAGCAAAGTAGCAATGCAGCCTTTGCGATGCTCAGGATGGCAGGTAAAGAGTTACCAGGTAAAAGCCCAGACCCCAGAGCACATGCACTTTGCTCATGAAGAGCAGACTCAAGGCCTCACCAAGTGCTTAGACTTCCAAGCGCACTGCTGACGGATGTTGTTTGACTCCCAAGGCTGCCACAAACTAGAAAGCAATGAGGCTGCTAATGGCAGACACATGGATGGGTGATATTGAGAAAAGAGACCAAAATTTATAAAACAGCCAAAAAACTCAACATGCACAGTAAACCAGGGCCATTTAGTACAAAGCAAGCAAAGCAGCACCCCTCTGGATGGCCGGAAGCCCTCCATCACTGGCCGAAACAAGAACCATCCTAAGAGGTGATATTTGAAAGGGCTTTGAAAACCTCCCTAAGCCTGCATCTAGTGATAGGGTCACCTTGAGTTGGCCGCGACGGAGGCTCTGTTCTTTTTATTACATCAGGGTAGTGACAGACACCAGGCTAGTGACAGACACTTTAGAAAACGTCTACCCCAAGCCCAAGTCATTATTATCAAAATCCTATAAAATGAGGGTGGCGATAGGATCTCTCCGGTCAGAAGGCCAGATGTGACCTATTGAGGAGGAAGAAAGTGGGCTTTGAACTTGGGCTCCTGACTCCACTGTTAACCAGCCATGGGCCTTCTCACCATCTTTCCAAGCTCCAGCTTCCTCATCTGTAAGAGGGGGTGACACACCTACCTTGGGAGAAATTCTATAAAGCACCTAGCAACAAGTTCTCCAACAATCACAAATTACAGGTCCCTCATACAAAATAAAGGACAAGAATCAGTCACAATCCACAGCTTATTCCAGTTACCAATTCGATTCAGTGACCAGTTGAAGAACTCAACTTGCTCTGAGCATCCCCTGAAGGACACACACAATGATGTGAGATCTGCCTCAAGATGCAGGACTGTGCCATGAGCATCCTCCACCTAGCACTGCACACAGGTCCCACCCTGTTTTCACAGCTGCATGAATTCCTTGGTGATGCCTTTCCCCTCAGACCAAAAAGAATAATTTTTCTGGCAACAGAATTTTGAGGGGTAAGCCAAACAAACTTTAAAAGTCTCATCTTTAAATGGCTATATTTCCAGTCTTGGTTTTGTTTGTTTATTTTGTTTGTTTGTTTTTGTCTTTTTAGGGCCACACCCATGGCATATGGAGTTTCCCAGGCTAGGGGTCCAATCGGAGCTGTTGCTGCTGGCCTATGCCAGAGCCACAGCAACACCAGCTCTGAGCCACGTCTTCAAACTACACCACAGCTCACGGCAACGCCGGATCCTTAACCCACTGAGCAAGACCCTCATGGTTCCTAGTCAAATTCATTAACCACTGCGCCACGACGGGAACTCCGTGTTTGTTTGGTTTTTTAATCTATCGAAAAGCTATAATCATGAAAGGGTTAAAGACTAAATTAGCTACAAAAGCAGTCATCCCACTGTGGCATATAGCAACAAAAAACTGAATACCTAATCACCCAAGAATAGAGAATTGACTAAGTTATAAATACCATATTAAACGCACTGAAGCTATGACAAAATTATATTGCAGGACGCTATTTCATGCCATAAAAAATAATAATAATAAAGTAAGTTTAAAAAGCAGGTTAAGAAACAGTAAATCAATATAATCCCATTTTATATGTATGTATGTATGTACATGTATGAAAATACACAAATAAACATATACACACACAATACATATGCACACAGTATATATGTGTATATGTACAGCCATATACAATATCCATATGATGTCATAGGTATACAGTGGAGTCAGGAGCCCAAGTTCTGTTATTTAGAAACAGAAAATACTTATAAACTTTTTAATGCCATTTGGGATGGAAATGCTATAAAATTGGGTTGTGATGATTGTGGTACAACTATAAATGTAATAAAATTCATTGGGTAACAAAAAAAGAAAAGAAAAAATTTTTAACATCTAAATATGTTCTAAAATACTTAAATTTATTAGCGATTTATATTTATAAATGAGAAGAAAGCAAACATATCAATGACAAAGATTCAGTATTTGATACTGGCTGCTAAGATTGTGAATGATTTTTACATTTTTCCTTGGGTTTTATTGTATTTTCAACTTTTTCTAAACTGGCCAGGTATCATTCTCACAATAAGAGTGACTTGCTGAGGAGCTCCTGTCGTGGCTCAGTGGTTAAAGAATCCGACTGGAAACCATGAGGTTGCGGGTTCAATCCCTGGCCTTGCTCAGTGGGTTAAGGATCTGGCGTTGCCGTGAGCTGTGGTGTAGGTTGCAGACGGGGCTCAGATCCCACGTTGCTGTGGCTCTGGCGTAGGCCGGTGGCTACAGCCCCGATTGGACCCCTTGCCTGGGAACCTCCTTATGCGGCAGAAGTGGCCCTAGAAATGGCAAAAAGACAAAAAAAAAAAAAAAGAGTGACTTGTTGGGGACTCATGATGTCCTATCTCCTTTCATTCAGCTGCTGCGGGATAGGATTTAGGACCTGAGATGAGGGATGAGATTTAGGACCGTTCCCTGAGGAATAAGAACTGTGTCCTCAGCACCCTGCTGAGACACCATGACTGCTGATGGCCTCTGTGCCCCCTGGAGTTATCGACTGGCGAGCACAGAGCTGAGGACCAACCCTGGAAAACCCACCAGGAACATTCCATCCATCTCCCATACCGGGAACAAAGTCGGTGATATGACCAACCCACCAGCCAGCAAAGCCCTCAAAAGGCCACACCTGCCTCCCTCTAACCCTAGCATGTGTGCCATCACCAAAGCCCATACAAGAACCCCCGGCTCCCACATGCAGCCTGAAAAAGTTTGGAGAACTTACTACCTCCTGAACATGAAATTAAAACACACAATTAGATTTCCATTAAGTTACAGCAAATTCTGCTGAATTGATCTAATCGGCCTACAATCCTAAATGACATCATGCTTTAAAGGCTTGGCCTGAACATAAATACTTAATGTAATAAATACAGTCTGAAATATTTGATCTCCTTGACAGTTTAATTGATCTACTACGGAGACTGAAAAATTAAGTTAGGTCTGTC
Organism: Sus scrofa; assembly: GCF_054392235.1. NCBI lineage: Eukaryota > Metazoa > Chordata > Mammalia > Artiodactyla > Suidae > Sus > Sus scrofa. Next base: position 112,165,206 of record NC_139396.1, read on the forward strand.
TCGTCTCTGCCAATAGCACATTTTCATCATAAAAAGGCACACAAACTACAATTTTGGCTACAAGCAGAGCTCTTGCACACTGATTTCTTACTGACTGCATTAAATGTAACAGGATTAAGCGAGTAAATAAGTCAGTGGGTTTATATAAGATCTTTCACACAAATACTGTAGTTCATTTCTTTTTGCTTTACGGCAAAAGTAAGTGTGTACACATGTTCTGTGATTCATAATACCAGTTCCTTACAATTAACCAGGGGTGTCTGGGTTGCAGTGTCAGTAGACACCTACAATATTTAAGCAGAGGGGGTTTTTTGTTTGTTGGTTTGTTTGTTCGCTTTTTTTACGGCTGCACCCATGGATATGGAGGTTCCCAGGCTAGGAGTCCAATTGGAGGTACAGCTGCCAGCCTACATCACAGCCAAAGCAATGCCAGATCCGAGCCGTGTCTGCAACCTACACCACAGCTCACAGCAACGCAGGATCCTTAACCAACTGAGCGAGGCCAGGGATCGAACCCACAACCTCATGGTTCCTAGTCAGATTCATCTATGCTTTGCCACAACAGGACCTCCTAAGCAGAGATGTTTAAATGCCTTGGCTAAGCGTGTTCACCAATATACAAATGCACCTCCCAGACGACTTCCACCATGGAACCCCGGAGGTGCTGTTTTCCATCTGTTACGGTTTTTATTGCCTCTTTACCATGAGTTGTACTTATTTTTGTACCCACCTCACCTTCCAAACTTGCAGGGTTAAAAGCCTTCACCTACCCTCACCCTCACAGTCCTGGCCCCTGAGATAAAACGTCCAGTTTGGACACAAGTAAACACTCGAATATTTGGGGAAGGGAGCAGGGGTCGAGGAGAGTCTATCTTTTCTGACAGAGTTGGTGGTACTTTAATTCCTCCAAGCTGCCATCTCCCACGTTCTAAGCTTCCTCAATACCCTATGGAAAGAAAAACTATGGTCATCACAAAGTTACCCAATCTGATTAATGCCAAAATCCCCAGGTGAATTTGACAGGTTATGCTGGGGGAGTTGACGCTAAATGCCCTCCCTGTCTTTAATTCCCCGTGAGCACCCACTGTCCTGACACCTGCTTATTCACTCTGCAAATGCTCCTTGACAGGAGTCGGCTGAGCCACCCATCCCTTGTGCTGTGATCCAGTCTCAGGGCCATCACCGCTATCCCATTTCTGCTTGGACACCTTTGAAGGGACAAGCAAATGATGATAGCACATAGATCCAAGGACCCTGGCACACCCAGAGGAGAGGCAGGGACCCGACTGTTCTGGGTGGTCCGATGCCAAGGAGCACAATCCTCCCTCCTTCGGGCAGCAGCCAGAAACTTGGACGGGCAGGCTGCTTCCCCGCTGCCTCTGGGCACAAGCCAGGAGCCCTCTGCTCAGCTCCCTTGCACTCCAGGGCCCCATTGATTAGCAGGAAGGGCAAACCCATCAGCACCCATAGGAAATGGCTTCTGGAAAGTGAGTTGCAGTTTTTAAAGCCAGAGAATGACAGCAGGGGCCTGTAAAAGGAACAGAATCAATACAGGGTGTGGGGAGCTGGGAGGTGGGACACTTGGGTCCCTGGCTTGTCTTACCCCTGACAGAGGCACTGTGTGACCTTGGGAAGTCCTGGCCCCTCTCTGGGCCTCAGTTTCCCCCACTGTATCCTGGGGAAGCAGTGGCAACATACTCCTCAAGGAGATTCCTTCCAAATGTTAAGGGCTAGGATTCTCCACCTTGTCTTCCTGATGTCAACCAGGCATGGAGGGGCCAGGGCTGACCCAACCCTCCTCCAGGAGGACAGACCCCATTCTACCCCCCAGGTCCCCTGTTCCCCAGACACCTGCACCTTCTGAAACAAGCCAGGGGTCCCTGGAAGGCTGTGCTGCTTTCCTGGAGCTGCTCACACTGCGGAACTCAGGCTGGGAGCCTCTCCCATTGAGGAGTGAATGCCTGCAGGCAGTACAATCCTCTGCCCCAGAGGTCCAGACCCAAAGCTAATCAAATCCCAGTGACCCCTTAGCCTCATCCTCATAACCTTAACAACAATCACCCGCACCTACTGGGCACTTGGATGCACCGGACACAGATACACACCCTACAGGCTACAGGCTATAGTGGGTATGGCCACCCTGACCCTCATTTTACAGATGTGGCAACTGGGGTTGCCCTAAGTTGGCCCTATAATGGGAGGGAGGCAGGAAAGGACCGTGGTCAGTCTGACTCCAGAGCCTGGGCTCATCTTGGGGCCACACCATCCTCTCCTAGGACCATGGCTCCATGCACCCTCACACTGTGCCTCTTCCTCAGCATCCAAGTCCTGCCAGCCTCAGTGCCTTTGCTCCTGCTATTCTCTCTGCCCAGAGTGCCCATACCCACTGGGAAACTCCTATGCTTCCTTCAAGCCCAACACAAGGATTTCCTCTGGAAAACCCTCCTCATTCCTACAGAGAAAGAGTTCCTCCTTCCTCTGGGCTTCCCCCACCCCTTGCACACCCTTGTTGGCCTCTGCAAGAGCATGTGACTGAGTCACATGAGATGGAATCATTGATTGACCTATCTCTCGAAGCCCGTGTCCAGCCTGAGAGCCCCTTAGGGTAGGGATGTGTCTAATTCACTGGCAGATGCTCAGCCTCCCATTCAGAGCCTGGCAAAGTAGGGTGTTCAGTGGGTGCTGAATGAAGAACAGAAGGGCCCAGCGGTTTCTGGAGCCCAGCAGACGAGCAGTGGTGCAGGGCCAGAGCCAGCAGACTGGGGTCTCCCAAGAGAGGCAGGTGTCCCAGCCCCAGAGCAGCACGACCTCCTTTCCTTCTTCCCCCACCTCACTACGTTTCGCTCTGCACCAGACTGCATTACAGGCAGAGGGGAATGGCTTGGAAGGGTCTAGAGGTGAGTCAGATGTGGCCAATGCCCTCAACGTGCTTAGAATCAAGATGAGAAAGTTAGGCGGCTTCAAAAACCAACATCCCAATTCATGTCTCGAAGCCAGAGTAGCCTCAATACCTGCACAGTCAGTCTTTAAGGAGGGTCTTTGATGAATCACCCTCCCAATATTCACCTCTGTGTGCAGTTCCCTCCACTTGAGTCGGGACTGGTTCTGTAAGCAGCTCTAATCAATGGCATGCAGCAGAAGGGACACTGTGCCTGTTCTGAGTGAAGACCTGGCATCTTTTGGTTTTACATCCTTGGGCCCCAAATGCTATCCAGCTCCCAGCAGGCTCATCACGGGGAGAGAGGTGGGGGGAGGGGCACTCCCACTCTGCCCGCATCCCTGCCAAGGCACCAGGCACAGAAAGGATGCCATCTTGTATGTGTCAGCCCAGCTGCCATCTGACAGCTGCCTCGTGAGACACCCCAGGCAAAAGCAGCAGCAGAACTGCCCGGCTGAGCCCCGCCAGTCCTCAGCATCAGGAGAGATAATAAAACAGCTGGGCAGTGCTACCGCTGCTTTTATTATCCTAAGTTTGGGGGTCAATTAAAAGAATTCTGAAACGTGGAATGGAGATTATCAGAACAAGAAATCACGAGCCAATTTCCTCATGATCATAGGCACAAAAACCCTACACAAAATATCAGCTAATCCAGCGATATATAAAAAGGATAGTATGTCACATCTAATTTGTCCTTAGTCCAGGAAGGCACATTTGGTTTAACATTAAACAATCAATCAATGTAATTTACTGTATTAATATATTGAGAGGGAAAAAGCATGTGATTGTCTCAGCAGCAACAGAAAAAGCATTCAACATCCATTCGCATACATGGTTTTTTTTTAATAGTAATTAAAATAAAATTCTTCTATTCAGTGCTACACTAGAGGTTCTGGCCAGCAGACAAGAAAAAGAGAAATAAAAAAGTATAGTCTGCCCTTCTGTATCTGTGGGTTTCTTACCCCGCTCCCCCGATTCAACCAACCAATTGAAATCAATCCACCGTTGATTGAACCCACGGATGTGAAACTCATGGATATGGAGGGCTAATTACCCTATATTTTATATAAGGGACTTAAGACTAGGCAGGTCTGGGTATTGGGCAGGGAATGGCCATCCTAAAATTTAGCCCCCAAGGATACCCAGGCACGACTGTACAACTTGGAAAGAGAGAGGCAAACTATCTTTATCTGCAGATGATCTAATCATGCGCATAGAACATCACAGAGAATTTACAACTAAACCTGATTACACAGATAAATCTCCCAAACATGATGCCGGGTCAAAGTAGCCCAAAGTGAAAAATACAGACTGTATGATTCCATTAGTATGTACATATGTGAACAGGTCAAAAAAGTTAAGACTGGACAGTGCTGTTTTCAAATGGCTACTCGGGTGTCTGACAAAGTTGAATTACCATGAAAGTCAGCACAGTGGTTTCCTTTAAGCAGAAGGAAAGTGACGTGAGTGGAAAGGACATGGGGATTCTGGGGCTTCTGGCATGCGGGCAAAGCCCCGGAGGAAGGGTGGCTGCAGAGATGCTTAAAATTGTTCATTTAGCTCTAGGTGCATGTGTTTTTATTATCATATTTCATAATAAAACACTTTCAACAATTTTTAAAATTGCGATTTTTTTTTTTTTAAATCACGACACAAAGGAAAAAGTGATTAAAGAGAAAGAAGGGGCAAAGGCTTTCTGGGGTCTTGAAGGAGGAAGAGGTTGCCTCTGGCTCTGAGGTTTGCCCTCATGGGCAAATGTTTAGCAGCCAATAAAGCCCTTCCACTCTCAGACTCTGGATGCTTTACCCTGGCCTGGAAGCCCAAGGGCCAGGGCCAATGTGAAACCGAGAGAACACATGCTTGGCTAACTAAGGGACCCTGCTCTCAGGAGGGACATGGCCAGACCCATTTCCAGCACCAGACACCCTGCCCCTTGGCTCCCCCTTTATCTTCATATGCAAGATGCAGGCCCAGGACGGCTACTCCCGTTGCTAGCATCTACCGAGCACCCACTGCACTTCAGGACATCTCTGTCTGTCTTTACACCCTCTGAGACCTGGACTGACAGAGCTCAGTTCTGGACCTGGGACCAGGTCTGTCTGCTTCAGGGCTCAGGGCTGTCTGCTTTCAGGGCTCCTCCCTGCCAGGACCTCACCTGGGACAGGAAGGGCCATCTCGCCTCCCAAGGAGCAGAGAGGAGGGGAGCATACGAGGGCGTAAACCTCCCTCTTTTGCTCTGTTGCTGTTACCACCTTAGGCCTGACTCCAGGGAACTACATCAGGAGCTGAGTGCCTGCCTGCCCCGAAGGCTGCCCACCCTCACTCCTGCCCGCTCTGGTGGTGGAAGGTCAGCTGTGATGCCCCGCCCAGCAAGAGACAGTGGCTGTGACTCTGGGGCGTGAGGGCTGCCTGAGTTATGAACACTCTCCCCTGGCAGCTGTAATGAGTTTCCACCTCACACCCAGCTCTTCGAATCACAGATTAGAGGCATCCGGGCTAAGTGCACCAGGGAGAGGCCCTCCACTAACTGTGGCCCGTCCTGTGGCCAGCACTTCCCCGGAACAAACCCAAGCGCTTCCCTTGGCCATTAATAACCTCCTCTGCACTAATGAATTGTGAACACAAGCCTGGCCATTAAGACAGTGCAGGAAAACTCTGTTGCAAAGGCTTTTCTCTCAGACACCCCTTTACTGCTTTACAAACCCTGGCTTCATGGGGCAAGGTCCCTCTGCTTTTTTATTTTCGGTGGAACACCCAAAACGGAAACACAGTGACTGCATGCGTGGCCGGGATGGGCCCTCTCTGACCACCCCAGAGTGTAAAGCACATCACTGGCTGCGTGAAGTTCCAGGGAAGGAATGGGCACCGTGACCAGCAAATCCTAATAGAACAAGAAGGAGCCCCCATCACTGCCAAGAATAGGAACAATGGGCATTACAAGGAAACGGTGAAAGTCAGTGGCCATAAGGTTCAGAGGAATGGAGAGGTCTGGGAGAAAGACATTTCATTGGGTCTGTTAAAGATAAGTGGGACCCAGTGACTTGGAAATAGGACTAGAGGAATCCGGTTAATAATGATAGTATTTGTTCACATTTTCCACTGGTCTCAGAGCCTCAGATGTTCTAACTCACGCTTTCCTCCTTCAGTCTTCTGACTTCAGTCCTATGATAGTGAAGATCTCCAATTTACAGATGAGGAAGCAGAGGTAGAAAGTCCCAAGACTTTATTCAAGACTTAAGTGGCTAGAAAATGGAAGAAGGATTCAAGCAGCCCATTCAGAGCCCTTGCTTGAAGCCACTGTGCTAGTTGGCTGTTTCATAATTAAAGAAGGAACATTCCACAAGTGCCTGGTTTTCGATTACCTGGCTTGGCCCCCGGTAGGCACTTTCCTGACCTGCTCTGATGGGTACAGCCCAACACCCATCCAGACGCCTGCCCAGCAGAGAGCCTGGAAACTACAGCCCCACCTCCACATGTCGACACCCCACTTAACCAGACACCCCAGAAGGGCCATAACCTCCTGTCCTTCAAGAATGCCACCCCCACTCCCATCCATATCTAGTTACTGATTGCCAGAGACATCCCTCCATGCAAACTCCACCCACACATCCCAACCCTGAGCCTGCTGACGGGGTGTCCCCAGCACTCCAGCCTCAGGACTGCATCTCAGCCTCCTGCCCTACCGGAGGACCTGGCAGCAAAGCACAGTCCCCAGGGCACCGGATGTGGCAGAGGGTGACGCTCTGGAAGGTCTCTGCCTTCTCTTCCTGGCCTGAGGCAGAACCACCAAGCCAGCTCAGTGTGTGCTGTGGCAATTCTGAGCTGTGGGCATTCTCCAAAGATGGATGGTCCCAGCCCCAACTAGGTCTCACTAGCTCTCAGCTACTTCCGAACCTCAGCCCCTGCCCTCAACAATTATCTCCAAGGGATGAAAATGAGGGCCTCTAATTTCCTAAGAAAATTGTAATCCAAAATTTTCTGCTACTGACTTATTAGTCTGGGTGCTAAAGCTCAGCAAAGTGGCTGAGAAATCTGTTCCCTGGCATCTCTTCTGGCCCACTTCCCCCCACAATCTAAAAATGAAAAAACAGAGTCTAAATCCACTGCTGCACTCTGGGCCATAGTCACAAAGCTGCCAGGGCCCAGCCTGTTCACCCACTTACATTGGAGATGGGGCGTGGCACCACCACACAGCTCTGCACTCTGGGAGGCCCCCTACCCTCACAATCCCTCTACATCCAGCACCTTCGACCCGCTCCTGCTTGCCCTTTTCCTCCTCCCAGCACCTCCTGCCCCAGGAGCTGAGAGCCAATATCCCAAGGAAGTTCCTGTTTTCAGAGCATAGTCAAAGCCGAAGCGTTTCCATGCAAGTAAATGCCCACACAGCTACTTAACAGACCTAAGGACTTCAAGGACCAGCACTTAATGGAACTCAGCAAACTACCTCCACAACCCCCAAGTGACCCAGCAAACACCCCTGGAGGCTCTCTCAATGTTTCCCCGGCAAGGACCTTACATCTGTCACAACAACGCCTAGAACCGAATGCCTGGGACCTCCCCCAACTCAGAACCCTTCGACTTGGAACTACACAGAATGTTCTTCAGACAGTTAGCACTGGGACCACTCTTTATGCCCCCTGGAAGAACCGACCCTGTCGGGCATGGGGAGCCCACATTCCCCGCACACCCAGGGCAGGTGCCTAAGCAGGACTAGTCAGCCTTGGCTTGGATCCTCAAGCCCTGGTCTGGACTCTCAGGTCTAGAGTCTCCAGTGTGGCACTGAGGATGCTGTCTGGGGCAGAGCCAGAACCATGGTGGCTGGCCCAGGACACTTGCTGGACATACAGTTCAGGGCTATATGATCCCACTAGGACCACAATGCCTGGAGAAGAAGACACAAGCTCTGGCTGGAATCCATTGGCTGAAACTTGCTTTGCTTTCTTGTGGGTCATCTGCAAGTTGTTTCAGGCCTGGAGAAGTGGGTCGGGATCTCTGGGCTAGAAGAGGGCTAAGCTCATAATGGTTCCAGCTGCTCACAGCCAGTGGACTGGCAGCCATCCGCACTTGCCAGGGAGAAGCAGGGTGGGGGCTCCAAAGGCACTACCAACAGCTGCCCACTCAGAAGAATGAATGAATAAATTGCTTCTGGAGGAAAGGGCATATCAGGCTCCTTGGAGAGCGCCTTGATTTCAAAGGGGAGACTTTGCGGCTAAGTGACATGTGAGCACGTGGTTTCCCTTTCCTGAGCCTGAGTTTCTCGTTTGTGAAAAGAAGGATGGGCATCGAAGCCTAGACAGTGCCCCCTGGCACCAGCTTGCAGGAAGCTCCTCCCTGCTAGCTAAAGCAGCCCCCTCATCGGCCAGAGGCCCCTGGGATCCGGAACTCGGGCCACCAGCTCTGCCAGCCTCTGGTTGCCCAACTACCTCTGGGGGTGAAGTCAGGAAAGGGAGTCCAAGTCACAGACCAGAAGTGGCAAACTGGGGTTGCTCCTCTCTTTGGCCTAGAATGGACCATGCACATAACTTCTGTAGCTTGGGGAAAAGCCTGGGAGTAGGAGCAGAAGTAGCCTGCAAGAGTCTGCAAGACATAGGCTTCAGACCACTTAACAAATGTTCCGCAAAACAAGTGTTGAACCCCAGGGTGTCCAGAGCCTGACTCACAGGTACACACTGTTGTTTCCCCAGGTCCTGAGGCAGAGGTGAATCCCCTAAGCACAGCTCCAGGGATGGCTGAGCCCCCTGGACTGGAGCAAAGCCATGCTGACCAGCTGTCTCAGAGACAGAAGCTCAGCATTGCTGGCTTCCAGCAATGTCGCCACACAGTGTCAGGTACTTCTAGGATGCAAGGTACTGCACCAATGCCAGCTGTTATCTCAGAGAAATCCCAGGTCCACTGACCTGTTGTGCAGCTCTGGAGCCTCCTGACTCAATGTTTACTATACTATCTAAGAGATCACACATGAGACTAATGGCCAGAGCACACAAAAGGTTTTCAATAATCACACATCTCCCTCCCTTTCCAACATGACTTAGCTGGCTGGAGACCAAAAAGCCAGCTTCTCAGAAAGTCAGACAGCAAGGGCCATGGTGGGTCAGGGGTCAGGAGGAGCAGCAAGAGGGGAACTTTGCCGGGAGGGGAGCCTGCAGGGGAGCCATAAATGCAAGGAGAAGACAGAAAGCAGAGATGGGAAGGGCAGAGGAACAGTGCCCTTCCAGGCAGGTCTGACAAAGGTTGTGCCCATTTGGGCCAAAGATTTACAGGCCACATTTAAAAGATGGGGTTATTTCAGGAGTTCCTGTGGTGGTACAGCGGGTTAAGAATCCCATTGCAGCTACTCAGGTGGCTGTGGAGGGGAGGGTTCAAGTTCAATCCCCAGCCCAGCACAATGGGTTAAAGGATCTAGTGTTGCTACAGGCGTAGCCATTAAAAAAAAAAAAAAAAAAAGATTGCACTATTTCAAAATCCAGATTTCCAGCTTCTCCTGAAATTTCAAGTTCTGGTAATGCTGGATCCATGCACCCACTTGGCCACCATCAGCTGACCTTTGAGTGGGTCAAAGCTCCCCAGCCCACCCCCACCCCACCTCTGCTGAATCTCGGGGAGCCCCTTAGCACACTCCTCGAAGAACTGTTTCTGACAGTAGAGAAACATGCCTTTTCCCCACTCCTCTCTCAAAAGTGTGAAAATGACATACAGACCAAGAAGGCTGCGGTGTCATGTCTCCAATGAGCAAGTGTTCCCGGGAAGCAAAGACAAACACTCACTTCACTCATTGCCTGGAATGGGTTCATCGGCTCTGGAAACATCGGAGTGTGCCACTTGCCCCCACACACCTGCTGTAGCCAAGAAGTGGGGACATGCAGGCTTCCTGAGCAAGGGCCACCACAAGGCACAAAGATGCGCCCTGGTTTCTGTCACTTCTGCAGAATCCTGCACAACCCAAGCGCCCTCCCCCACCCAACCACGCCGAGCCATCAAGGGTAAGTCTGTTTCCAGTGAGACTGACACAGGGCAGGTCCCAAGGGAAGTGCTGGGATTGGGGTGAGGGTGGGTACCTACGAGTAAAGGTAAGAAGAGAGGTGACAAGATTTACCAGCCCACCCACCAGCCCTGCTTCCTCCACCTCTGACCTCTGTCTCCTTCTTACCACTGCCCTTGGCAGGCCCTGTCCCATCCTCCCTGCTGGCAGCCTGGCCCTTCTCCCCTCCTTCAGCCACCTCAGTCCCTCACCAGGGCCTCAGCTCACCAGAGACCCTCCCCGGGCTGCTCCAGCAAAGAGAGGTGGATTCACCTCCAACTCATGAAGCTGCAGTGGGGCCAGCAGAGAACGTATATAAAAGAGATGCACACTCTCGGGAGCTGAGCTGGTCCTCACCGAAGCAGAGAGGATCTGACAGACAGACACAGCTGATCTCTGCCCAGCCAGGCTCCTCAAATGATACGCACATCCCATTGGTAATCTTCCGGAAGCCCTTTCCAAACGGGCCCCCACCTCCGCAGTGCCCTATCAGCCTGTCCTGTCTGTGAATATGTCCCAAGGCCACCTGGGTTGCCGGGAGGCGGTGCTCCCATAACACTTAGACCCCGGAGCTGAAGGAAGGTGCTGAGTCTCATCTACCCACATCAGTCATCTGAGCACGGGGATTTGCCCGCAGCCTGGACCATTCAGAAGTGGCTGCAGGCCTCAGGGCCTCACCTCCTGCAGTGGGAAATCCAAATTCAGGAGTGCAGAGTCCAAGGCCTGCCAGCTCTGGGCACTCCCCCATGGGCACCCAACATACCGGCCCTTCTCCATTGAAACCTGGTTCTCCTCCCCACTCCTGCACTCTGCATATGCTGTTCCCTGCACCTAGAATGCCCTTCTCTCCCTGCAGAGATTCCCCAGGCAGCCTCCTGCCCTCATTCAGCCTCCTAGAAACCACATTTGCAATGTAGATTGTCACTGTGTGCGTTTGTGTGTGTGTGTGTGTGTGTGTGTGTGTGTGTGTGTGTGTATACAACCTGCCCTGATGGAGGGGATTTCCCCTTAAGGACAGGAGACCCCAGGCTCTAACACAGAATACAAAGGAAACACCCTAGGGGAGTCCTCTCCCATTGCCTATCATGGGGAAAAAGCTCATGGGCCACACCTACACACACACACACACACACACACACACACACACACACACACCCTCCCAGACTTGCTGTGACAGACACACCCCAACACTAACACTTCCTGCCTTAGATCCACTCTGGAGCCCAGCCCTGAAACTGGCCAGTAGAGCTACCTGCCCTCATTGCAGAGAAAGTGAGTTTGGGGCCAAGAATTGAAGGACACAGGATGAGCCCATTCATGCAGTGGGGGTGCCCCAGAAATCCCTGAGACAGCCCCACAGGAGCTCCTCTCTCTGAGCCTGACAAAAACACCCCTGTTTCCATACTTGAGACCACAGCCACCTTTGAGAAGAGAACAAATCTCAGAAAAGCACAAATCCTAACAGTTCAGGCCCCTGACATTAGGAGGCCCTGGGGAAGGCAGGTGAGCGAGTTGCATGTATGGAGACAGTCTACTAGCACCTGAAACTGGTACCAACAAACTAGTACCAACAGGAGGGAGCTGGCAGTAAACACGGAGTGGCCCCCCTCTTTTTTTTTTTTTGTCTTTTTGCCTTTTTTAGGGCCACACCCTCGGCTTATGGAGGTTTCCAGGCTAGGGGTTCAATCGGAGCTGCAGCTGCCAGGCTCCGCCAGAGCCACAGCCACACCAGATCCAAGCCACATCTGCCATAGCTCACGGTGACGCCAGATTCTTAATCCACTGAGCAAGGCCAGAGATCGAACCCGGATCCTCATGGATACTAGTCGGGTTCCTTAAGCCACAAGCCACGAAGGGAATTCCTGGAGTGGCCTTTTTGAAACAACCTCCTCTCAGGCGGGCCCCGGGTGGTGCCATGATACCTAGGATGTTCACCTACCTTCTCAGGCCGTGTAGACATCAGACAAGATAGCGTGTGTAGAAAGGGATACTGTTCCTGACCTTGGCTGTGACGGACAGAAGGAGAAATGGAGCTGCACCAGCTGCAGGTGCAAAGATGGGCCGGACCAAGAAAGCAGGACAGGCGAACAATCTCTGCCATCCCCTTGGAGGTGGCACAGGCCGGCAGAGCCCATACCCGCCCCAGCAGGCAGCAGAGCCCAAACTCACCTTTCAGGGAGGCGACATGTGACAGAGCCTGGGCATATGTGGCCGTATTCAGGAGGGTTCCCGGCAAGCAAGAGGGGAAGAAAGGCCCTGTGGGACCCACAGTTCTCCCAAGGCTGGCAGAGAAAGAAAAATCACACTAAGTTCCCAACTGAGTGTGCCCACTAGCCCTC